>NC_143055.1:130490378-130641893 GCF_052426305.1 Pelodiscus sinensis | reverse complement strand
CCGCCCATTGGACAACAGTGACTTTCCGTCCGGATGGCAAGAAAAACAACAACGTGCAGGAGGACAGCAATCCTGCTTCAAAGTAACTAGCATCTGGCCTGGGTCTCAGGGCAGGTGGACACTTCCTGCTGAGATTCTACTGAAACAAAGCCCAACAGGGCGCTCGTGTAGGCTGCGTTGCTGGAGGTGCTGTCAGAGAGAGGAGCCCAAGGCCAACGTCTTGTCCTGACCACTTGCGGTTACTACCGATCCCATGACGCTACAGGAGTCACATTATTAACCCGTTTCCTGACCCAATTCTATGCTGCATGGCTACGTCTCCCCCCTGTGTCCTCAGCTCTTCCTCTTCTCGTCCTATTCAAAACAGCGCTCGATGGCTCTTGCGTGTCACCTGTCGTAAGCCCCTTATGTCTGCACATCAGTGATGACTACGTACAAAAGGCCCGATTCTGTCACCGCGACTCCGGCTGGGGAGCAGTCCCCCTGCCATCCAAGACACTGTTATGTGGAGAGGGACTGGTGACCGCCTCAGTCAGGTACCTCTTTGAGACTGGATGTGAACTCCCCCTTCAATTAACATCCCCGTTGGGGGGAGTTAATCCGAAGCCCCTCCGCCATCAGCCCCGCACCCAAGACGAAAGGAAGCTGTGAACCTGCCCAGGTGCTTGGACTGAGTAGGCAGAGGAGAGCTATGGAGAGAGAGAGAGAGTTTGGAACAGATGAAACACAGAGGCAAGCAGAGGCAAAAAAAAAAAAAAAAAAAAAAAGAAGCCGCAATCCCAGCAGTAGCTGGAGAATACAGTAGGGCTGCCATCCAGGGTTTACTCAGGCAACCCAGATTTTGGCTTCTCTGTCTGGTTGCCAGCAGCCCCATTTTCAACCAGGAAGTCCAGCTGAAAAGGTGACCCGGCAGTGCCCAGACAGATGTACTGACTGGCCACCAAAAGGCCGGTTACCACGGGGAAGGAGGCGGCGCTGAGTCATTAACGCGCACCAGCCCCTGTTCCCCTGGGGCTCCTCCTATCTGCAAGCAGGTTGATTGTCAGGTTTCAACAGCTCCCATCCCAGCCCGAGAGCAGGGGATCCAGAGGGGGAGAGAAGGAGGGATATGGAGATGATCCAGTGAGTAATGGGGGAGGGAGAGGAACAAGTGATGGGGGTGTGGCCTTGGGGAGAAGGGGCGGGGCATCTGGAGTCCGGTTGCCTGCAATTAGAAAGGTGGAGGTGGTGACTCTAGCGTAGAGAGTGACCCTGGGAAAAACTAGGGAGAGTGTTTTTGGAGCTGTTGGCTGAAGAGGCTTGGAGCTGTAAGCCAAGAAGCGGTTTCCTGCTATTTAATATTTTCTCCACTCACTCAGAGACATAGGACTTGGTACATTCTTTGTAAACAAAAACGACCTCAGAGAAATACTTGTTTTCACCAATTTCCTCTCCCAGTGGAGCATCCTCAGGGCTTCAGATTGCTGCTCCAGACAAAGAGAGACAACAGTGCAACTCAGCAGGAGTCCAGGTAGCAGAATCAAGCCACAGGTTTCTTCAGCACTTTGGTGTTTGGGGGACAAAAGGACCTATACTCATCTATTCTTGAAAGAAGTCGGTGGTGTATTCCTCCCTGTCAGGAAATGCTACCAGAGTGGAAAGAACCCACCTCAATTTAAAATGACCTTTTTTTTAGGTGGGGAAGGGAAATTCTCTGCTTCTAAACATTGAAGTCAATGACTTATGCTGGCCGAGAATTGGACCCTTCATCTAAGAATCAGAGTATAATGCCACACGTGGTAAACTACACCCCTGTTAACAGAGGCTGGCCTAGCCACCAAGTGACAGTACAACAAAGCACAGGAATGACAGCAGGTTAGCTGAGGGTGGCTGACAATGCACTCAGCCCCTGGACTGCAGGAGCACTTTGGGTCTGTCTACACTGCAATTAGACACCCAAGCCTGAGTCAGCTGGCATAGGCCAGCTTCTGCTGTTTAATTGCAGCGTAGCCATTCCCTTTGTGCCACGTCGCTCGGTAGCAATGCTTGCAGCTCACGCCAAGGGGTGTGCTGACATACTCTGGAAAGAGCAGGTCCCAGCTTTGCTGGCCAGGAGGGATCAGCACAGAAGTAGATGTTGGCCAAAAGGTTATGGGAGAAAAATGAAGTGAAGATAAGACGTGGGTCTCTAAACGAGGTTTGTACGATTCCACGCTGTGCGAAAAAAAAATCATACACAAGAGAAATAATACTAATTTGTAAGTACCGTATACGGAACCAGAAGCACAAATAGCTCTGATGCATTCCTGCTTTCCTGTAGCATATTCAAGTACTAATTCACACAAACCACAACAATAGAGCATACGAGCAAACACGCATGGTACAAGAGAGTTAAGCTCTGCCTTTCATTTTAAATGTCATGTACTGGAGTTATGCCAGGGAGGTAGGATTCTTTTGCTAAGTATGTCACTGAATGCCGTGGTATGATGGTTAAAGTACATGAAAAACTTATCATTAGTAAATTTTATCTGCATAGAAAAAAAGCACAAAATCTCCAGGTGTCTGAATAAACCTGTAATATTTTCGCTCTGTGTTAAACCACCACCACACACTTCCTGGTTTGATATATCCCTGCAAGTTGCCAAAAGGTGGCAGCATTCCATCTTCATAGAATGCAAAGTACAAAATAGCTAATTCCGACCTCACATTGTTATTCCACATGCATTTAAAACGAGAAGGAAAACATGCCTAGAAAATGGTTTGAGACAAAGCTTAGAGAGAAAAGTTCTGTAATTCAGGGGTTCAGTCCTACTGTAATTCTTCACACACATGCGTACCACTGACAGTGATGAGAGTTTTGTCTCAGTAAGGGCTGCAAGTTCCCAGCCATAAAAGTTAAAAGTGCTAAATACTGTAACTGGATAATTTCAGAGTAGTGACATTCAAATGAATTATAAAATCAGAAACAAAGAGAAAAACTTGTTTTCTAATCCAATACGGAGACTATTATATCAATTTAAATATCATCTTACCCACCTAGACACTAGATAAGCTATTTTAAGAGCACATAGCGATTGTGACCTTTGCAAAGTATTTTGTGATCTACCAATAAAAAGCCTCGGATAAGAACCAGCTCTTAATACCTGTTTGCTCTTTAAGTCATGTGGATGTTTGCCACAGAAGAGATGAATTTGACCTAATCTGACATGAAATCAAAATAATGGGTGGCAGACGGGATTGGCCAGGACAAAACTGACAAATTTTATTGTTTGACACAGAATGACTGAGTGGCTGTAAAAGAAAAACTAAGTGTATATGCTACAGGTACCACACGTATGTACACACACACACACACACACACACACACACACACACACACAGAGTGAGGCCATATGTGTACACACAAAATCAGCATGAGTGTCAGAGGCCCATCATTTCTTCAGAGGTAACTTTTATGCCTATTGCCTCATTTCTGAGACGATGAGAAACTCCTCCTCCCCAGGGGTGCTGGTAAAAGCAGAGGTGAACTAAGCTGACTTCAGTACAGCAGCTGACTCACTTCTGGGTGCTCTATGGCAGTGGTTCCCAAACTTTTCGGCATCACGCCCCCTTTTCGATTTTTGATAAACCCTCATGTCCCCCCCACACCCCAATAGCAGCCAAAAAAAAAAAAGGAACTGACTGGGGCCGAAAAACAAAAATAGCAGCAAAACTTGGGGGGGGGGGAAAATTAATGGGGGGGGGGGGGAACTGGGTGGCCTTGCACCACCCCTGGAATTTCTTCATCCCCCCCCCCCCAGTTTGGGAACCCATGCTCTATGGAGTAGGCTGTGTAAGCAGACCATGAGCTGGCAAGAGCTGGTGGGTTTTGCCCGTTCTTTCTCCTGCATTTTGCCACCAAGGACAACAGCAGTATGTGCACCCCTAGATGCTGAGTCACAGAAAAAACAATGGGTGCCTGGGGCAGAGAGGGGGGTCGAGCTCCTCCTAGGAACTCAGCACCGCCGCATTCTCCAGGAGCTGCTGGCTCTGAGACGCGGACAATGCATCCATCCATGTAGTTCCAGTAGCTCTTCCCAAGTTCTGGCCCCCTCAGCCCACTCTGGTCGACAAGACCCTTCCCACCCGCCCAGTTCCTTCCCACTGAACATTGGAGAACATCCCCCCTCGAGCAGGAAGGAAAACTTATATTCCCTATCAATGTTCAGGAAGCTGCCAGCCCAGCTGCCTCTCTCTCCATGTTGTTTCCCTCCTCTCACTGACCTCGCCTCTGCAGGTGACCCACCACCCCCTGCTCTCTACACTTGAAGACGACTGTATATAACACACAGACTAGCCAAGGAGGAAGGTTCTTGGTTGATGGGGTGGGAATCAGCACACGTTTGCCTTTCATTGGCTGACACCCACCATTTCCCTCACGCAGCACCTTGCTGTGGCCCCACAATTCCACTGGATACTCTAAATTCCAATCTGGCATTTCCTTGGGAGTTAGTTAATTTCCTAAGAGTTTGCGATGAACATGTGTTGAGTATGAGCTTCCTTTCTTCACTATTGAACGACTGTTCCTCCTGCCTAGAAATGGAAGTGGAAGGATGGAGTAAAGGGATGTGACCAGATTCATAAAAGAGTTTTCTAAACATTTCCTTCCACCCCCAAATCCAGTCTTCTAACTCTGAAAGGGTTACAGTTTTTAAAAGCAGAGGACCAATAATATCTACTGTGGCAAAGCTCTGGCCATGCCTCGTGGGTGCTACACTTCTAGGTGGTTATTGTTTGCCTTAGAGGTTCGCTGTGACCCTCCACCCTGACCTTTTACCTTTTCTAGAGGCCAGGGTCATAGCTTACTGATCCATCCTCATCACTGGCAAAGTCAAAGGATTTGGGGCGGGGGAAACCCTCCATAATCCTGGCCTCCCTTTTCAGGAACAGATTTTTTAGCAGTGGGGAGAACAGATTTTTTTAGCACCCACTATTCCGGGTTCCAGCTAAGGAACCCTAGAGAGAGGCAACTAACAGTGTTTTACTTTTAATCCCAAAGCAGCTTCTTTTTCCCTGGGCCACTTTCCCCAAATGCTCCCCTAGTACCTTCTTCCTGGTACCTGAGCGAATCTTCCCTGCTTCAACACAAACTCTTTCCTTTATTCAGTCCTCAGCTCTCCAGCAACACACTTCCTCCTCTCAGTCCTTCGCTCTTCTCCTTCCCCCCTTACCTGAGGGGAAACCTTTTAAAGTAGGCCAGCAAATCTTAATTGCCTGCAGGTGCCTGATTAGCCTGCTGCTTCAGGCAAGCTCTGAATTAGCCTCAGGTACCTGCCCTGATTATGTGGCAGCAGTCTCTGGCAGTTTATTCAGGAAAGAGAAAACCATTCACCCAGCTCCTGGTATGCCTGCCCCCCACCAAACTATGGTAGCCAGCTGCCCTGGGTCTGTCACACTACAAAACCAAGTGTGCAAGTACATGCCGGCATTTGGGAGCAATTTTGAAAGACAATGTATTGCTGACTGCAAATATCCATTTTATATCCATAACATCAGCAACTGCATGTTGAGGTTGGTACAGCCGCACCCAAGGCTTTGTTCATGCAAGTGAATTTGTAAAAATCTGGCCCATAATACATTTTCTCTCTCTAATACAAACAATATTGCAGAGAGCAAGGCTACTCAATGAATCACCACATAAATATCTATAGCGATGTGAAGCAAAAAAGAACCATTTTTTCCTCTACTGCCAATAAGGATATCAATGAATAACTAGTTAACTAGTGGTCCAGCTGGGCTGAAGCAGCCTTGTGCCCATCTTGTTCACATAGTCAACCGATTAAACATAATGTTTAACTGTCTAATTGATTAAACAGGACTTTACATCCCTAATATCCAACCCTGGAAGAACACCCATGCCACACAGAAACACTCTAAAGCCAGGTCACAGGCTCCATCCGCACTGTTAAAAGAAAGCACTGCACATGTTGAACCTCTCTAGTCCAGCATCCCGGGGACTTGACTGGTGCTAAACCAGAGAATTTTTCAAACTACAGGAGGTCAATGCTGTCTAGCAGCAATACAGCCACTTTCACTGCTTACTGGGTTCTTAGAAAACACTGAGGGGTAAATTAGAGCTAAATAACAGCACAGAACACAGAGCCAGGACTGGAAGCTGTAAACGAACGTTACGAGGCAATGGGAAAGCTGACCACACCCATGATAAATGGACATCTGGCTAACTAAAATCATGCCAGATGACGGATGTTGCCGGATCAGAGTGTGCCCAACTAGAATGGTTCAATCTGCACTTACAAAGCAGGCCAAAAAGTACCATGCATCTCTTTACTTGCACACCACTATGGCCGTCATCGATGGTCAATGAAGGCAGGACTGGGGGAGGCAAGTCACCAGCCCGACCTCCAGCCCTGCCCCTTCTGCTAGGCCCCACCCTTCCCCACCCCCTGGGAGGCAAGGCAGCATGCCACATGCGTGCTCCTCCTTTCCAGCCATGGGGAGGGGAGGAGAGAGGAGCGGGCATGCATGCACCACAGCTTCCCCAGCCCCGGTGGAAGGCACACGGCCCAACCAACACTCTCGAGCACCAGGGAAGAGGCTGGGCCAGGCGGGCAGTACAATGTGCCCTGACTCCTCTGTCCCCCAGAGCTTGGGGCTGGAGAGGCTGGGCTGGTCAGGCCATGCGGAGCACGGGGGAGGGAGGAGGCAGGGTGTGCTGTGCTGCGCAGTCCAGTGTCTCCAATCCCTGAGCACTGGGGGAGGGAGGAGGCAGGATGTGCTGTGCTGCACAGTCTAGTGTCTCCAATCCCTGAGCACTGGGGGAGGGAGGAGGCAGGGTGTGCTGTGCTGCGCAGTCCAGTGTCTCCAATCCCTGAGCACTGGGGGAGGGAGGAGGCAGGGTGTGCTGTGCTGCACAGTCTAGTGTCTCCAATCCCTGAGCACTGGGGGAGGGAGGAGGCAGGGTGTGCTGTGCTGCACAGTCCAGTGTCTCCAATCCCTGAGCACTGGGGGAGGGAGGAGGACACGCCACACCTGGCCTCCCCAGCCCCAGAGCACTGGGCAGGCGGGCGCTGAAGGTAGCAACACTCCATTCCCAAATTGCCTACAATAGGTGCTCTGGGGGCGGAGTGTAGGCGGGGCTTTGGTTGGCGGTTTGGGAAGGCAGAGCCTTCTCCTGCCTTACATACCTGATGCCCATGATGGCCCTTATATGACTGACTGATACCAGTCAGCAGAATCATATTTTGACTCTCTGTGGGTGATGGGGAGGAAAAGAATTACAGATTGATTAAAAAGCTATTTAGAATTGTTTAGGTTGTTTCAAAAGAATGAATGTGTAGCATTAAAAACTAAAAACAAATACATCTTATTAAAACAATCATAAAAAATCCATTCCTCCTTCACTTACCTTCCAAGACCTGATTTCAAGAGTCCTCATTTCCCTAAATGACAAGGAATTAAATTGCTAATACCTACGGTAGTGTCAAGAATGCAGCTGGCAGGAAAAAATACAAGCACGGTGCTCAGGTCTTTACAACCTTTCGTGTTCACCTTTCAGCAGACAGATATTGAACAGAAACAAGAAAAAGAACACAAGGACACCATCAACTGCTGTCGTAGGGTTCTAGGCAACCAAAGCCCAGACTACAACAAAGAAGCTATCCAGTAACAAGGAGGGGAGTCGGGAGTTTTCCTCTATTAGTGTATCAGCTGTATTCACACTGGACATGACAATTCAGAGTTAAGAAATAGCTGCTGACAGACAGACAATGAACAATGGTTTGGGCTGGCAGGAGTGGCCTTCGGAAAATGCACAGATTCTACTGTACCTGGTTATTAAATACTTAAAAAAAAAAAAAACCTGTATGACTTGGGATAAGGAGCCTTTCACTTCTCCGTCACTGGCTCACTTCAGATCCAGATGGAGCCAGTGAATGTTGATATCATTGAGGGCTCCTTTCTGAGGCCTGTTTGAAATGAGGAGGTGGTCTCAGCAAGAATTTCCTAGTAGAGAAATGGTCCAATGACAATAAACACGATGGCAGCCACGTTAAGAGAAGTTATCAATTCAGCTACATTCAGTAGATAGGATTTTCTTTTCAGTCCACAAACGCTGATTTGAAACAATACAGACTAGACAAGAAATACCTTCTGTGGCATTTTTTGCCCAGCTATTCCAGAAGTCTGTGGTTAGCGATGAAACAGTGCTAGCGGCCTCTTCACCCGGTGCTACCATTGCTGTGTAATGCAAACACATATTGGCTTTAATGGGAGAGCACTTCTGCATGAAGCTTATTTCATCCATACTCGTGGTTCCCAACCTGTGGTCTGCAGACCCCTGGTGGTCCATGGAGGTACTGCATGGGGTCCATGGAAAGTTTAAAAATAAGGATCAGGCCCATCATGGAGCACTTTTCTTTTCCTTTTCTTTTTTCCCCCTCTCCCCGAGGGGGCAATCCATGAAATTTTAATAGATTGAAAAGGGGTCCGTATGCTCAAAAAGGTTGGGAACCACTGATCTGTACAAATGTGCCCGTTAAATGGGCTTTTGTATGAATAAGCTTAAATAAAAATTTCTTTTTCAATGTGCTCTTGCCTCTTTGAATTCTTTCGGTCACAATTCTGTTATGACTGTGGGGAACAGAAAACTAGCTACTGCTTGCTTAGTGTCAGCATAGATACCCATGCTGTTATAAATCCCATTGTAACTACTTTATATTGCGTACAATACAGTTCACTACAACAGGCTGTACGGGACATATCTACTGACAGATAGATTCTCTTTAAAAAAAAAATCACTCAAAATGTAAATCATATCTGTCCAAAAATTCTGTGACGTCAGAAACTATTGAGACTAATTTAATTTCTGAATTCCTTTGAGCTTTTTGTCTCCTCCCTGTTCCCCCTTCCCAGGTTATTACAGAAAATATGAGTGAACCTTTCTTAAACAAATGTAGAAATATAAAACTCTATGTCTACAAGACACCAATAAAACCCCCCAGTCAACCTACCTTTTAACAAAATATAGATTAGCATTCCAAATGCCATGTTAACCCGCTGCTGAACAGTGTTTTCTTCTCTTCTTGACAGACAGCTGGCTGGTTCTGCTTACCTGTGCTCCTGTGTCTTTCTTGCACTTATATACCATGAAGCGTCACCTGCTGGTCTTACCAATAAAAAAAAAAAGTGCATCTGGCAACAACCTAAAGCCTCAAGGCAAGCACACATTCACTTAGCAAACTACCATTATCTAGCAATCTGTTCAGGTTTTCTTTTGAAACACCAGTTTCCTGTTACCTGTAGGCATAATTGTTCAGAGTCCAAGACAGTATTTTGTGGAGAAACTTGGTATCCCTCAAACAATGGAACAAGGCACAGGGAAGTGGAAATCGGTGAAACTAGCCACATGTACCACTTAAAAATGTGCAATAGTTTGTGTGTGGCTTGTATTTGGGAGACTTATATTATTCCTGGGGAGGATGGACGTGCCAGTGGTTAAGACACTAGCTGGACACTTGGAAGACACAGATCTTTCTGTAGCTGACGGGTGTGCTAGCCATCTCTCATGCAGGCTAAATAAGGGAGCAATGAAATAGCCTTTTGTTTAGTGATAGTTGAAACAATAGGAAACCATCACTCGAGTACTGGCTGCATCTCCGGCCTGAGCAGAAGCATAAAGGGCTGCATTAGTAAGAGCATTGTTAGCCAATCAAGGGAAATAATCATTCCCCTCTATTTGGCACTAGTGAAGTGTGTGCAGTTTTGGATCCCCCATCACAGAAAGGATGTGGACAAACTGGAGAGACTCCAGTGGAGGGCAACAAAAATGACCAGGGGTCTGGGGCACGTGGCTTACAAAGAGAGGATGAAGGATTTGGGCTTGTTTAGTCTGCAGAAGTGAAGAATGAAGAGGGATTTGATAGCAGCCTTTTACTACTTGAAGCAGGGCTCCAAAGAGGATAGAGCTAGGCTATTCGCTGGCAGAAGGATGCTAGAACAGGGATTGGTAAGATTTTGCCCGGGGGCAAGATCCAGCCTGCCAGCCCTCTCAAATCTGGCTTGTGGCCCACCCCACTGGACCCTCAGGCAGGGAGCAGCCCCAGAGCTCGGAGCGGCTGGCTGCTCCATCTGCCTCTTCGTGATAGGGGTTGGAGGAAGCTTCGTGCACTGCAGACCCCCTCCTTCACCAAAACTCCCTCTCAGGCTAGGTCTACACTATAGGCTTTTTTCGGAAAAAGCTACACAAATTGCACTCCACAATTTGCATAGCTTTTTCCGATTGCTTTTCCAGAAGAAGCTTCTCCGCCATTTGGCTCCCCAAAAAAGCGCATTTGCTCTTCTGGGGTTTTTTTTTGCGGAAGAGCAAACGCGTTCCCTGGATGTGGCAGAGTTTTTTGGTATCCCAGAAAAACCCTGCGGTGTAGACATACCCACAGACCCCACACTCTTTCCTGTACCCCATCCCCAAGCTTCCTTCTGCACCCAATCTCTGCCCCAGATCCTGCACCCCTTCCAGAGAAAAGTGGAGCACTTAACCACTTCCCAACATTTTGGAGTGTCCCCTCAAAAATTATTGCCCACCCATAGGCTGGAACAAGAAGCAATGGTCTCAAGTTGCAGTGGGGGAGGTCTAGGTTAGATATTAGGAAAAACTATTTCACTGGGAGAGGGGTGAAGTACTGGAAAAGGTTACCTTGAAAGGCAGGGGCATCTGCCTTCAAGGTTTTTAAAACCAGGCTTGACATGGCCATCTCTTATTGAGATGATTTAGTTGGGGCTGGACAAGGTAACCTTCTCTGTCTTTTTCCAACCCTAATCTTCTACAATTCCATGAACCATGCATGCCAAGAAGTTTCCTTGGAACTGCCTGAAAATGCAGGCACCGAGCCATGCTTTGATTGGAGTTATGTAAATGAGAAGCAGAAAGCCAGAGAGGAAATGTTAGCATGACCTCCCTCAGAAGGAAGCCAAGTGAGCGTCTCTTCGGGCAGGACAGGAAGGTAGATGTAGAAATGGTGCGAGAGAGAAAACAGACTCCTTCTGTTTGCTTTTATTGTGTGCAGGGAAACAGGACTCCCTTTACCTTCTTTGTAAACAAACAGGGTTGCATTGACACATTTATCTCACTCGTAACACCCATTATTTCCTAATGGAAACAATCCTGCCAGGCCCTGCATATTGGCTAACAGCTCAGGCCAAAAGGACACCAGGAACCAGCCACAGAAGTACCTAAGATGGGCCAGATACCTGGAAGATAGTCCTTCATCAGTTACATTTCTATTAGTGTTTACAATTAAGACCAGTCCCTGCCAGGGTCACTAATTTAATCGGATGCATTAAACTACACCCTGAGCCAGCCAAGCACTTACACGTGCAAGAAGTCTCATCGCTCCTCTCGTACACTGTCATACAGAACATTAGCAGCCACGTCCACTTGCTCCACAGAGAGCTCCAGTGAGGGACTAGCATTTCACAATGTAAACATACCGTGATACAAGTCTCACTATCTCAGGTTATTTCTCTGTGTTGTGTACTTTTCACTGATCCAAGGGATTAGATTCAGAAGCTTCACCTGTCGGGAGAGAAATGTATGCTGGCGTTGTCCATTCTAATTCACTTTCCTGGGAACACAATACACCCAATAGGTGTTTACCTTTTGAAGGTGTGCTGAGTCATTCATGGGGCGCAGCTTGTGTTTTATTGCCTATGTGGATAACCCTTGCCAGTAAGTCACAACTCAGAAGCACTGCTGGATCAAGCGAGCTTTACTTTCTAAATCTATCCACCCATCTACTCACTCAATAGGGACTTTACTGTACTAGTACTGTACACACAAGATGGCTTCTTTATCATCAGTAGGTTCAATAGGATTGTTCCTGATCCTGCACATGCTTGTGTGTGTATTTAAATTGAAGCCCATGCCTAAGGCTACAGTATGGACTTTACAGCAGCACAGCTGTACCACTGCAGCTGCATTGATATAAGGTCTTCTGTGTAGCTGCTCTATGCTGGCAGGACAGTGCTCTCCTGCCGGCATAATGAAACCAACCCCAATGAGCCACGGTAGCTATGTTGTCAGGAGATGCTGTCCTGAAGGCAAAGTGCTGTTCACACCTGCATTTTTATCGGTGAAACCTGTGCTGGTCTGAGGTCTGTTTTTCACACCCTGATCGATAGAAGTTTTGCAGATTAAAGTGCTAGCGTAGACAAAATCTGGTATCTGCAGGACTGGGACAGATTTGCGCGTGGGTGTTGCCACTGTTTATGCCTGAGACTCCTAATGTTCTCCCTACAAAACACATATTCCCGATATTATAATTTTATTCTCTTCATTTGGCAGAACAATTTTGTTTCCTTGGTTTATACTGTTTTGGCTCCCATTAATTTTACTCCCA
This sequence comes from Pelodiscus sinensis, assembly GCF_052426305.1. Taxonomy (NCBI): domain Eukaryota; kingdom Metazoa; phylum Chordata; order Testudines; family Trionychidae; genus Pelodiscus; species Pelodiscus sinensis. The sequence continues at coordinate 130,629,522 of NC_143055.1, read as the reverse complement.
TTAATTTTTCTAAATATGCAGAAAAATGTTAGCATACATCTATGCTTTTACTTTATATTTTTGTATTGTATGTACTGTTGGAGAAAATATCAGGTAGTTGGTGTGTAAAAACCAAACAGAAAAAACATCATAAGAAAAATCAGTACAATGTAATTTTCTAACTTCTTTATTTTATAAAGTGCATTTTTAAATTGAAGAAACAGTCAGCATTATATTTGGGCTTTTTTCATTCATACAATCTACAAACTACTGGCAAACATCAGTGGCTCATGATTACAGTAAATCATAAGATGTCTCTACAGAGATTTAGAGATGTAAACAATGGCCAATTCTGACTTCAGAGGAAGCTGAAGTGGGCACTCTGTATTGTTAATATATGCAATCATCAGAATGGCTTATTATTGGTACTTATTGGCATTCCCATTTTAATTTTACATTGTATTTGTTGACTAATTCAGTTTTGGAAACGATCCTCTCTCTCATGGAACGAATAAGCGAGCATCAACATTTTTATTCCTTCTTTGAATGCAGATAAATATTCCCTATTCTCCCCAGTTTACCTTTTATTTTTATAGCAGTAGTGTCCTCTTCCCAATGTCATCCTTCTGTATGTAACTGTGGTCACTAAAGTTAATAGCAAAACTCCCATGGGTCTAGGATAGGACCTTACGGCAGAGATTAAGAACATAAACTAATCTCAGAAGGAGAGAGGGAATGTAGTTCAGAATTTTAAACACAACTATTTCATTCTGGTTGAACTTTTTCTCCCTTTTATGTTACCAGTGACACATTTCCATATTAGGTTACAATTTACATTTATTAATCCCAGTCCTGATCCTACTACGTGATCCAGGCAGGATCACATTGTGGGATCACAACACATCAAACACTGAGCATGCTTAAAAGAATACAACACACTGCATGCGAATCAATACATTTGGTTAACAAAGCCTGGATTTTGAAGTAGACGAAATTCTGGTTCCCACTCTAGTGCCCGTAGCTCCCACTTATGTTTGGGTATGTCTATAAGATCAGAAATTGGCCTTTTGTGCATAATCTTATTGTAATTTTAAAACCATACATGGTGAATGTGAGCCCTTTATGATTTCTGCATTACTGACATGCAGTTGAATCTTAGGTTTGAACCTTGCATTTCTTGTACATGCACAACCTCCAACTGACATCAAAAGAAGTTTTGGATTTAAAGATTTAGAATAAAATTTTCAAAATACATGACATGGAAACCGAAGTTCAATTTTCAAAATGTGATCTAGCACTTAGTGGCTTCATTAAATTTCAATGAAGTTTAGGTTCATAGCTGATTAAGAACTGCTAACTAATTGCTTTTGAAAATAGGACTTAGATGCTTTTGAAATGTTTACTCTTAATCATTTCTTTCTAAACAAGATTGACCCACGGAAAAACCAAACATGTGAAAGCTGTGACTGCGCTTTGTTTTACTCACAATTCAGCTGCGGGAGGTAACATAAGGTATTGTAACATTTTGTAAATCATCCGATTCATAATATTTTAAATGAAAAAAAATAAATATAATGTAGAAATAAATATATTTGTAGTAAAAATAAATGATTTGTGTATCAATAAATAGAATAACTTGGATTCATTTTGCAATGTTGCAGTACATTTCTAGTAAATGAGCTTTTTAGCAGTAATGAGTGTGTTTTTCAAGAGCATGGCGACAGTCATAGGTCCGACTCCTCCTGGGACTGGAGTTATAAAGGTGGCTTTCTTCTTTACCTCTAATAAACAGAAAAAGAGAGATTACTGTAAAATATTTCCAAACAATACATTTTCCAAAGCTCTACTATATCAAAAGTGTGCATGATTTTACTATGTCGTCGGCTGGAAATCAGGGGTACAGCTCAAGAAAGTTTGGGAATCTCACTTGGGAAATAAATAAGGAAGTCCAAGTCACCTGACTGTTGGACAGAGCAACAGAGGGGCCTTCACCACCATCATTCTAAAAAGGTACAACCAGCAAGGAAGCAGTTGAGGACTGAGTCCGGTGAGTCCAACCCCTCTCCTCAACCTGCCCTACTGCCTGCGGCCAGAATACTTATTGTCCAACAAAGAAAAGGGAGGAGTAAAAAAAAAAAAAAAAAAGAGAGGAATTTACTGGTTAACATGGCTTAGAGATCTGGGATAAGACCAAAAGACAAACTTGGGGCTGAACGTATCCAGTATCTCAAGTAATAAATTCTCACAGGGTTATCAGTTTTACATGATCAGTTTGTTCTAGAGGAGACTATGCGCGCAGACCGGACCCGTATGCCTGTGCAGAGTCCCAGCAAAATTTCAAATCAAAGAAGCAGTTGCAAACTACACCAGCAGCCCAGTCACAAACCCTGAAACATTACACAGGATTAGGACATTCTTTCATTACTCATGAGAAATACTAATGTCAGCATCCAGGACATTTAAAAAATTGCCTTAAGGACACAGGTGAAATGGAAAACACAGGGTCATGTTAACCTGTTGGCACTGGGAGATGAAATTTCTTGACACAATACGCTGCAGGTTGAACCTCTCTAGTCCAGCACTCTCAGGACCTGACCGGTACCGAACCAGATAATTTGATGAACTACGTAAGGTCAATATTGTCTAGCAGCATTCCCAGCATTTCCACTGCTTGCTGGGCTCTTAGAAAACATTAAGGGATAAATTAGAGCTAAATAACAGCGGAGAACACTGAGTGCCAAGACTGGTGGCTTGTAAACAAACTTTATGGGACCATGGGAAACTTGGCCACACCCATGATAAGTGGACATCTAGCTAACTAAAATCATGCTGGACCACAGATGTTTCCAGACCAGAGAGTGCCGGACTAGAGTGGTTCAATCTGTACTTGTATATTATGCATAAGGTTAACAAATAGAACTCCTGGATCAGCATTTGCAAGAGAATCACTTAACTTTTGGAAAGCCCATCAAATGATGCAACCATTAACTTATGTGCTAGTTCTGGCTACTCTATGTGACATCTCTATTTCTACACACAAAACTTTCCAGAATGCTGAAGAGCTTGTGATTTTTTCAGGTTGTATATCTTCACCTCCCCAGCACCAGCTTCAGAATTGGTATTGCTAGCTCTTAAGTAACTGCCAGAAATATCAAACCCTGTTGTTCCTGCCAAATGCATTAAATAGAACAGAGTGAACTGAAATTGCTAAACAGCATTTGCCACTGAGCTGAACTCTGCATAACGTGTGGACTCTGCTGGAGAACAGTTTGGGAAAGGCATCTATTCACAGCATATATAGGTGGATTAAGAAGCAGCATCTCTTTTTCCTAAGTGGACCATGTTTGCCTCTGATGTAAAAAGGCATATCCCACCAAAGTCAACAATGGGGTGAAATTGTACCATTATTTTCAAATTAAGCATTATATGAGATCCATGCAGATTAAAGGCTAGAAAATTAGGCAGCAAAAATATGAGGAATAAAATTAAATTTATTTGTATCTGGTGCTCAGTTGGTGAGTAACACAAAATATCTTGAAAAAACCACAGAGAGGAAATGAGGGGTTGATGTTAATTTAATAGACAGGATGTTAATTTTAATGTTACAAACAATTAATTATCAATGAAGATATCTGTCCACACTATTTTTGCACTTAGGGTCTGATGCTGCATCCACTGACCATCAATAAAGTTTCCACTGAGTTCAGTAGCATCAAATCAAGCCCCTTCTGGGGTGAAATCTAGTAGTGGTAATTAAGGTTGATAGGATTTTAATTACTTGACTGATGCCACCAGCCATGTTTTTAAAAAGATTTTCAAAAGGGAATCATAAATCGCAATGAAAGTTTGTTGATTACATTATACAAAAAGAATGAATTTGATGAAATATGACAGTAATTCTTAGAATTCTTGGATACATTATTTGCCTTTTCTTTTATTACTTCTAGAATTTTAAACTGCTTTCTACTCATTTATTAATTTTGGTGTGTTCTTTTAATAAAGACATCACTGCAGTCTCCCAATCAATGTCATAATCATTGAATGGCACTGTAGCTGGGCCCAAAGTAACGTTGGCACATATCAAGATTGTTATCCTGTTTGGGGGAGTAAGTTAATGTGAATTAAAAACAGAATGTATCTCAAATGAAAAACAATTTGTTTCCAAATGATGTTTCATGGATTTCTTTGTGGCACTATTCAGAATGCAATTTATACCATCTTATTTACAAAAAGAGATGCAATCTACAACCTGAAGATGGTTTTCCTGTAGAAAGTTTAACAATGATAATTATTAGGGCTGTCAAGCGATTAAAAAAAATCATGATTAATCATGCGATTAATCACTTTGTTAAACAATAAGAAGAGTCCAACTGACACTGGGCTCCGTGTGGTGCTGCCCCTTTGAAATGCCACTGTGGTGTTTCAAAGGGGCAGCACAATGCGGAGCCTGGAGTCAGCCGGAGTCTCCAGCTGACTCCAGGCTCCATGCAGCATTGCTCCTTTGAAACACTGTTGCAGTGTTTAAAAGGGACAGCGCAGAGCAGAGCCCGGGATCAGCTGTGCATGCTGCCCCTTTGAAATGCCCCGGCGGCATTTCAAAGGGGCAACACTGTGTGGAAATGCCTGCGATTAATGTGTGTGAAAAAAATTTACATGGGGCCTGTGTGTTGTGTAGTCTTGCCTTAATCTTTGTATTCATGCCTGTCAGTGTGAAAGAAGCTATTTGCATATATATTTGCATGTATATGCAACAACACTTAAGTTGCGGCCTTCGGCATATGCTTTGAGTATCACTGTGGCCCCCAGAGTTTCCAAAGTTGAGTAGCCCTGATCTAAGGCATATGTTGGTCTAAGTACAATAGTCACAATAGCATCTTGGCACATTCTATTTAGCACATTATTCCAAATTCTCATCAATTTAAAATGAAACTTTTACATTACATATTTCATACAATACTATTTTTTTTTCCTATGAGAACATCTAGTCTGTGATTCACCATTTTTGTACAGGAGTTGCACACTAGTGTAACTCCATTGTTTCTAATGGAGCTACTTCTGATTTACATAGGTGAAAGTCAGAGGAATGCCAGCCCATAAAATTTGTTCTCTCACATCTGATCTAACTAGCTAGCTGTTTGTGCAGTGTCTAGCACCATAGTATGTAGGTGTTCTGTGAAGTAACTGGGAAGAATCATTCATTGTTTACTCACATTAACTCTACTCCTCTCACGGGTAGAAAGGAAATATATCCAAAGCATTGGTTTTTAGGAGGTGGGTACAGGTTTTTATTTGCTGCTCTGTTTGTGTATGCTTAGGTCAATACGTCATCTTCTCTGTTGCATACTTTGCTCTGAAAGAGCAAATACATAGACTCAAACCCTGGAGGATATTCCACAACCAAAAGCTTCAATCTACATGGCAGAGATGTCCGCAGATATTGGCCAGTTTTTCATATGATCCACCAATGTCTTATATATCTACACAAAGAGTGGTGAGGAGTCCTGTGGCACCTTATAGACTAACTGAAGTGTTGGAGCATAAGCTTTCGTGGGCAAAGACCCACTTTGTCAGTTGCATCTGATGAAGTGGGTCTTTGCCCACGAAAGCTTATGCTCCAAGACTTCGGTTAGTCTATAAGGTGCCACAGGACTCCTCGTCGCTTTTGCAGATCCAGACTAACATGGCTACCCTTCTGATACTTTACACAAAGAGTGTTTTGCTGGTCTAACTATACTGATATACTAGCCCAGCAATTCGCTCCTAGTGTGAAGGCAGCTTATAATGGCAAAACTGAGCTTTTCCCTTAGTTTGTTTGGGAATGAAGGGGTGGGGACTGAATAAGCTATAATGGCAAAAGCTCAGTTTTGCCAATTTAGGGCTATTACCAGCATAGCTCTGTCTGGGGTCACACATCATCCTATGCCTGACCAACGCAGCTAGGCCAGCAGAAGTTTTTTCTTTGGAGCTAAGACCTGATTGTCAGAGGTGCCCAATAGCCACCTCTGTCATTGCTTTCAAAGGGCACGGTCTCTTTTGGTACTAAAGAACAGATCCAGAATCAGAACTACCTGAGTGAGTGAATGTGTGAATTTGAGCAACATCTAGATAGAAAAATGGCTTTAATAGGTTTGGGTTGTAGTAAGCATATTGAGCCAAATTAAGCGTTCGTACAAATATTGAATTGTTGCAGCCATCAAATTTACTATCTGCTACAACGTCCTTATTGACACAGACTGCAGCCTTCCTGCCAAATCTATGGTACCCCAGATACTGGAAGAAGGAAGGGAAAAGAAGATTTTTAGGTAAGGATATCCCAGGCACATTAAAAGTCAGTATTGAGAAAAGACCCAACCTGAACTAGGGTGCATAATTGGCTGAATAACCGTAGTCAGAGAGTTTTTGTTAACGGTGCTAAATCCTGCTGGAAAGGGATAACAAGTGGAGTTCTGCAAGGGTCTGTTTTGGGACCCATACTGTTCAATATCTTCATCAATGATGTAGATATTGGGATAGAGAGTACGCTTATTAAGTTTGCAGATGATACCAAACTGGGTGGGGTTGCAACTTCTTTGGAGGATAGGGACATAATTCAAAATGACCTTAGCAAGTTTGAGAAATGGTCAGAGGTAAACAGGATGAGGTTTAATAAAGAGAAATGCAAAGTGCTCCACTTAGGAAGGAACAATCAGTTCCATACATACAAGATGGGAAGTGACTGTCTAGGAAGAAGCATGGCGGAAAGGGATCTAGGGGTCACAGTGGACCACAAGTTGAATATGAGTCAACAGTGTGATGCTGTTGCAAAAAAAGCAAATATGATTCTAGGTTGTATCAACAGGTGTGTCGTAAGCAAAACTCGTGAAGTCATTCTGCCGCTCTACTCTGCACTAGTTAGGCCTCAGCTGGAGTACTGTGTCCAGTTCTGGGCGCCACATTTCAAGAAAGATGTGGAGAACTTGGAAAGGGTACAGAGAAGAGCGACAAGAATGATTAAAGGTTTAGAGAACATGACCTATGAAGCCAGGCTTCATGAACTGGGCTTGCTTAGTTTGGAAAAAAGAAGATTAAGGGGGGACATGATAGCGGTTTTCAAATATCTAAAAGGGTACCACAAGGAGAAAGGAGAAAATTTGTTCCTCTTGGTTTCTGAGGACAGGACAAGGAGTAATGGGCTTAAAGTGCAGCAGGGGAGGTTTAGATTGGACATTAGGAAAAAATTCCTAACTGTCAGGGTGGTCAAATATTGGAATAAATTGCCAAGGGAGGTGGTGGAATCTCCCTCTCTGGAGATATTTAAGAACAGGTTAGATAGACATCTGTCAGGGATGGTGTAGACGGAGCTTGGTCCTGCCTTGAGGGCGGGGGGCTGGACTCGATGACCTCTCGAGGTCCCTTCCAGTCCTATTATTCTATGATTCTATTCTATGATTCTGTGAGCTTGTGGGGGGAGGAGGCGGACAGAATTCACTTGTCTCTGATTTGCAGGAGTGGAGGTTTTCAAAAGCATCTAAGGGGATTAGGAACACACGTCTCACTGACAGCCAGTGGAACCTGTGCTTAAGCCCCTCAGGTGGTTTTGAAAATCTCCCCTAGGAGTAAAAAGAAGAAATACTTAAAAATGCAAACACAGTGATCCTTCGACATCAACTCCTGTACACAGAATACTTGGTGCACGATAAAGTGCTGCATGTGTTGGGCTGTACCAAAATACTTATTTCTCTTTTGAAATTTACTAAGCTATTTACTTTAATGATGCTCTGTGGAAAGGAGTGCCACAGGCTAATGATACAATGTTTTGTATGTTGCACAACTATTCCCTATCACCATCTGTATGGTTGTTTCCTTTAAGTTCCATCAGATATCTGGTTTTTCCTTATATTGTGGGGGAGAAATAAATATGAACACCTCATGATTTTGATCCTTATCTTCACTCAAATGTGCAGCATGAAAGCTTTGTTGTATTGTAGTTTCCCTGAGCACAGAGATAAGCTTTATAAATACCACAAAGTAAAACTTTATAAAAACCTTCAAAAATAGGTCTAGAGAACCACCCCGAACTCCCTCCCTCAGAGGTGGGAATTCACCCCACTGTCTACTTTTAAAGCATCAAAAGCTTATTTTACTTTAAAATAGCATCTTTCAGTATTGTCAGAGCAGGGAATCCAAGATGTTAGCTATGAAATGGCAACTACCCTACTGTTAAAGGGTACTAACGCCACAGGTGACCTCAAAGCATCCTGCTTGATTAATCCAAGCCACACTTATACCTTTCTCTTAAAGGAAATTTACATTTGGATTGCCAAAAGAGAGTTAATTCCCCTCTTTCAGTTCTAATGCATATTTTTCTATATAAAGGATGGGGAACAGCAAAGACAGGGAGGCTGGAGCCAGGTGACACTGTAAATTCTAACTGCATATTGGTGCTGGCCATTTAAAGCTTCTGATATTCAACTTAAAAAAATATCAGATGTATATAAATATGAAATTCAGCCAAATGGTGAGATTTGTATACTAACTGATTATAATTCAGGGAATCAATTTATTCGCAGTATGATATGCTGCTCAGTTGAAGATACTATGAGTAAAAACTCATATGTAGCTTAAGCATCTTAAAGAAAAATGGAAATATTTAATAACCCAGAATATGATTACGATATAATGTTCATTTGCTATAATGGCTTTCTCTACCTTTTAACCTCTCAGTCAAATAATTTGTATACAAAAGTTTTACTTTACAGCCTATGTGCATTAGATTGTTGCTGGTTCATTAGTATCGGTGAAAGTTTCACTAAATCATTAATCAAAACAAAATAATTTCCCTATGGCAATATGCAACTAAGTACTACCTGTAACTTCAGTGGCATAACCCAAGTGAACAAAGTGAATAAAGTTCCTCCCTCCTTCTGGGATCTTCCCTCACCCCAGGTAATCCTGAGGAACAACCCACAGCAGAACTTGTCAAGACATACACAGCACAGCAATATGTCTGCATATACAGAAACTTTGAATCATGACCTGGACATCTGGATATAGTTTTATACTGTATTCAGAGTGTCAGGCAAATCTTTTAAGAAGTCAAGAGAAATGTGGCTTACACATTTAAAATGTGTTTAAAAGCAAATTATGTTTCCCTGTACATAATAGTAATTTGTGGAACTTTACTACATTTTGTTGCAGTTCTGAACATCTATGTAACATTTTTTGTAATAAGTAAAGAATGGTAAAATGGTACCATATAAAGCTGAAAGCGAAGAGAGCTATTTGCTACAATTATAATGTTCTATACATCGCTATTTTAAACATGCAATTATACAAATTCACATATGTGTCCAAAATATATCTAGGATGAAACCTGCTGCTCTACTCAGAGTAATTTCATTGATTTCGATAGATTGTTATGTGTGAGAGTAAAACAAACAGGAGATTGTCTAGTTTAAATGTATGTGAAGCTATAGTAGTTTTTAAAAACATTTTGAATACAATTGTGCTGTTGGACTCAGAGCTTGTATGCCAAGACTAATTAAAAAAAATGTAAATGAATTTTGTGCATTTCAAAATGAGGGACCAAAAGCTAGAATATGGATAGGCACAAGCTTCCCACACACAGCTCTGCTAATAAACTTTAATTCTGAACTGTAACAATCCTGCTATTCCAGTCTAGAGTTTCTCTTAAGCAGACATTGTTAAAGAAGACGCATTGTGCAGTTGTTTGGCAATACATTGCATAAAATAGGAAAGTAAAACGAGATCCATGTGCACATTGTCATTTGTGATCTAAGATAGGGTTGTTTGCATGGATATTTTCTGGAACAAACGATTTATATATAGCAAGTCTTAGTAGGAGAAAATTACTTAAGCAAAATACAGTATTCCAGTGGAAGTGTGGAGAAAACCTTAACAGCAGTAGCTTGACCAGTGATACCATAATACATACTATATGCCATAGGAGTCCCTAAGTTGTTGAGGAATGGGAATAGTTTCTCTTAGGTTTGTCTACAGTACCCACTGAATCAATGGGCAGCGCCTGATCTGGCAAGGGTTGATTTATCACGTCTACTATAGATGCAAGAAACTGACCACCGAGCACTCTCCAGCCAACTCCAGTACTCCACCAAAACAAAGAGCATAGGCAGAGTTGACGGGAGAGCATCTGCCAGACTCACCACAGTGAAGACACTGCAGTTAAGTAGATCTAAGTACGGCAACTTCAGTTATGTTATTAATGTAGCTGAAGCTGTATAACTTAGATCGATGGGCTACAGTACTATGGCCTTAGTGGTCATAGACACAAGAGGTCTAAAGGGAGCAGGGAAACTTGGAAAGCAGGTGGCACCACAGACTTTTGCCATTGCTTCCCCTCAGTGCCAGCATGTGTTTTATAATTATACAGACCAGTCTCCTTTAAAAACAATCAGTCTTTGGCTCTTTAATGGAGTACCTATTAAGCTTAGATACAACTTCTGGCTTCTTCAATATGCTTCTTCAGATGAGAAGAAAACATTTTATTTGACAAATTAATTTCACTTTCGCTCATTTTTTAAGATAACTAGATACCTTAAACCCAATTTATCCAGTTCTTACCTTCAAAGTCCACATCCCCTACTAATCTGGTTTTCCCAGTCAGAGGGTCAAGGATATGATTGATGCCCACATCAATTACAGCTGCACCTTCTTTAACCATATCAGCTGTAATCAACTTTGGAATACCTGAAATCATAAAAAAATATTTGATTAACACATCCAGATACAGACTTAGGTAATCTACTCTTTTTTATAGCAAAAAGCAGGAAATCTGGTTTTGGGACGGGGTGGGGTGGGGGAGATTAAGTGTCTATGAGGGTCAGAAAAGATGTCAAGATGCTGTGTCTAAATTGAGTAAATAATTTAAATTAGGCTATATCAAAATTCTACAGCACATTCCTGGATTCTTTGATTTCATATATTTAACTGTAAGACACTTGACATTCCAACCATTTGCCTGAACAGCATGCAATATTGTTAACTTAAAATTTGTGTCAAAGCAACATTACTATTCTAGAAGCAGATAAAATACTGCACCTGTCTGATATCTACATGCAGCCACTATGAGATCTAGCAAGACATTGTGGACTCAAGATATGCAGGGGACACACAACTCTTATCTTTCACTACCTATAACACCACTGTCACAAAGCTAACCCAGTACCTGACTGAGATCAGTTCATGGATGAAGAACAACTATAAACCTCAGCTAGTTGATGTTATGCTATTGGCAGAAGTAAACACAAAGATGTTTGCAGCTATGAAACAATCTCCTGTGGCTGAAGATACACACACGCTCACAGGTTAGACAGTCCACATTTAGGAGTGCTCTTGGATTCCATGCTGATGCTAAGCATGTCCAGAACAACCTCTATAACACTAATAAATCATGCTACTACCTATGGCTAGTTAGGAGATTGCATCCCATCCTGTTGGATGATTACTTGGCCTCAGTAATACATTCATTCATCGTCTTCTAGCTGGACTATAGCAGTTCAGTCCACCAGGGCATAGAGCCCTGAGCAAGTGAGAAACTTGAATTCAATTCAAGTGCAAGGTGCACATCTTCAATCAGCCATCACTAATAAAAACACATAATAAATATAAAGACAAAGCCTTACATTATTTCCCCCCACCTCAGAGAGAAGATGAAAGAACCACACATGAGAGATGATAGTTCGGCCACTTAATCTATAATATATTTGAGCATTTGTCTGTCTGTGTTCATTTGTTCAAGAAATGGCAAGAGCTAGGACCACCAAATTTGGTATACAGCTTCCTCTTACTATAGCTTAAAGCAAGGGTTTGGTTATGTTAGGAAAACAGGATGTGCCTGAAATGGGACTGCTTCTCCTAAAACCATATAGAAGCGAGACAAAAATCACCAAGTGGGTCAAAGGGGCTGGATGGGAGTATGCCTCCGCCCCCCATATCTAGGGCTGCCCCAGCCCTGAGTCTCCCACTCTATAGATGTGCTTTAGAGAGGATGGGAGGGGCTGCAGCTCCCCTCCCTCCTCTCTCCCTGATTCATACGGGAACATTTCTGGCTGTTCCCCTTTGTCAGGGAGCGAGGGGAAAGTGCACAATTTGCTCCATTCCTCATTCTGGCTGCAGAGTGCAGTGGGCAGATGAATCTGGACCTGTCCAATCCAGGGAACGTGCACCCCTCCTCTGGCTGTGCTGGCTGGAGCTGCAGCAGCCATGGAGAGGCGCTTCTCACCTGGTCCCAGGCTGCTGTGGTGAGAGAGGGCTGGGGTAGTCCTCTCTCGCTGGAGCCACCTGCATGCTTAGCCCCGCCCCAAAGCAATGATTGAAATGGAGGATGTACATCTCCATTGTATTTTCCAATAAAACAAAAATTGAGTTGAGTTAAGGACCCGAGCAATGCCAAGTAAACCTTCTAATATGTTATATTTGTAATGTAACTTATTGCTATGACTTTAGAGACAACAGCAACTGATCTGACTAGCAACATAGGATGCGTGGGAGGATATGGGGTATATGTGCCCCCCTAGATGGGTCATATGCCCCTCTAGATTTTAACTGCTGAATCCGGGTGGCCTCACTTTGTTCCCTCTTTCTGTAGGCATGGGTCACCTCTGGACTAGACATCAGCTTGTTCCTAGCTAGGTAGATGGTTAACTAACAGTTCCCATGACTGTGAAGACAAATGTTATATGACACCTACACCATTATATGGTATTGAAAAATATAGAAACACTTGTACATTACCTACACATTCTATTTTACATGGTCTAATAAGAATAACATGTCATTCCTTTAAGGGTACCCACTCAAAGCTGTTTTCAATTTTTTTTTACCAATTATATTACATAACACCCCACTTTTTAAAGGAGAAGATCAACCCATCTTTAAAATAAAATACACCCTGCTTTGTGAGTTATGGGAACACTTCCATTAACTTCTGACTCTGCCACTCTTTAGCAATATGTTCTATTTTACAATATTTGAATGAACATCTGCAGTATCTCTCAGAGGTATTATGTAATGGGTTTCTCTGATCCAATTAGCTGGCAGGAATGATTTGAGAGACCTGTGGGAAACAGGAACACAGAAAGCAAAAAAATGAGTATTTCTGTATGCAACCAGTTTTAGAGGAGAAAGGGAATGCTATGTGAGAGATGGGGGGACACATTTCTCTCTCTATACTGTAAATAGATGAGCCTGAAAATCTAGGTACAATGTTGAAAAAGGCGAATTTTCTAATATGCTTTCCAATAACTTTTGAGAGGTGGTGGCCTATGTCTATTTCATCAAACCACTGCACGATACATTGGAAGTTGTACCGGTAATAGGACAACTCCAAAGTCTTATGGGGGAAATATCTGAATGGCATAGGGATAAAGTCTTATTCTACAACTCTTATTAACCCCATAGGCCAACAACTTCATAGGCGGTAAGTTATATGGACCCGTGGAGACCTGACACCAGAAATTCTTGGTCCAGTGCTGGGCTCCACAAAAACTGAAGCAGAACACTGAGACCCTGGCCCTGCTCCCCCCGGTGAGAGGGACGCACATGTCAGCAGTGGAGGTGAGCGAGTGGCTGGAAGCTGCTCTAACCCCGCTGCATTGCCAGCAGGGTCACTGGAGCGTGGCAGGGAGCACATTGGGGGCAGCAGCACCCAGACATCTCCAACTTCCCAAGAGCCACTGCCAGAGGAGGGTGCCTCCATGCAAGTGGGGCACTCCCCCTCCATACCCTGTAGTGCACTCCACTCCCTCCTGAGCCTGCACCCTCTTCTCCCATGTCCCCATCCCACCCCAAATTCCCTCTCCCCCTCCAGTCCCCAAATTCTCTCCCAGAGCCTACTCCCAGGACCCCCACCTTTTGCCCCAGGCCACAGCCAGCATGCATCCTCCCTCCCAGAGCCTGCCCTGTGCACCCCATCCTGTACCTCAATCTCCAAATTCCCTCCCAGAGCCTGCCCCCCTTAAGTCCACACATTCCCTGCTCCAGTCCAGAGCCTGCACCCAAACTCCCTCCCAGAGCAACACACCCTTCCCCCACCCACATTCTTAGGCAGGCAGTAGGGGGAAGAGTTTGAGTCGGGGAGGGACGCAGGTTCTGGGCATTCTGGGCATCACAAACATTTTTGCAAGCCTGCCACCTCTGCCTGGCACTTTCCACATACAGGCCTCCCACAACTGTGGTCCCACCACAAAAGGAGTGGGGAGGAAGTAGGTTCATGCCCTGAACTCCCTTCGTTTTAGCAGCAGAGCAAGCCAGGCACATCAGTGGGAAGAGCATACCACCCCAGAGAAAGATGCATTCCACACAGTTCCTGTGAACTCAGGGAAACTTCAAGGAACTTTGCCTTCCTAAGGCGCACTCTCCCCCTGAGCTTACACCGCGGCTGTGCAGCTCCATGCCACACCCAGTGCAGGACTGTGTGCACTTTGCACAATCTAGCCCGACGTTTTTTCATCATTCCAGATATACCTCATATTGTGTAATGAGTGATGTTAGAGGAACATGACAAGTGACATGATGAAAAGACGCAAGGCACAAGGGCCACTGAATCGATCCTGAACACAGCTGAATTGCAAGCATGGCCAGCAACACACTGTGTTCAGTTAAATCCTGACTGTAAGTTCTCAAGAACTGCTGAGAAGCTTTTATCTACATGGCCATGCTAAAGAAAACGATTCCATGTCCACTAGTAATTCCCACTTATTCGTTGAGAATTCTGGTGCACAGTCTAGTAACCACCATGTGGGAGATCTGAGCTTGTTTTCTTGCTCCTAAGCTGGCACGTGAAGAAGGAAATACATTTAGCCTGTGAGGGAAAGCGGCACCTCACTGCAAAATGGAACAGCAATGAGAAGTGTCTGAGTAAGCCATACCCATCCCTATTCATCTGTTAGCATGACTTGGGGTTTCAAGTGTAGAGGAGTGATGGGGAAAGCGGAAGGACACAAACCCTGCCTGCTCCAAGAGGGGTCTGAAGGACCGCTGTGAAAAAAATAGAACTGAACAGACATTGGCCAAACTGGTTTATAAACTTCTTAGGATTAAAAACATGATTAACCCAACAAGGTTTGCCACCCAAAGTTGGAACTCTGATTAGTTATTTGGTAAAGAAAAGCCAAATCAAAAGGCAAGTATTTCTGTCTATATCTTCAGTAATATCAAACCACTAAACTTGCCGGTTACTAATTATAGAAGCTCCAGTCTGTTGACAGCCCATTCTTCCATTTACCTCTTTATACTGCAATTGCACCAACCAGGGATGAATAATACACCATATCAAAACAACCGCATTTAATTTGCCAAGACTACCCTTAATTCCAATAAGCGAAAGAAAGATACCATTGTTACCCGAACGTGGCCTCTAGCTGATTTAAGGAAACCCTACTGTCAGAAGTCAAATGAGTCACCATTTTTGTACTGCACAGTAAGTGTTTTAGTTTATATAATTATACCCGTATAAGCTGTGCAGTGATTGGTTTCCATTCCTGAGTTCACCCTTAAGCTTCCCTAAAGGAAAGGTGTCATTCATGATGAGAAACTAGTTTATGAATCTGCAAATATGCAGGCAAGAACGGAGGACCACATATCTTCCCTTACTTAAAACAAGCAGACCCACCGAAGCTCCCTCAGCAAGCAGGATCATAACCTGCTTAGGTAACACTTTTATACTGTAAAATTAGCACCTAGTCAGTTTTTAACATTTGCCACTGTGGTATTAAGGACACTTCGTATTACCTGCAGCTACTATTATAATGTCAGCTAGTTGGGTATGGATCTTCAGCTGCTCTTTTGGAGTATATCTGTGAGTAATCGTCACTGTAGCATCACCTGTAATGTACAATATTCACAATTTATTGTCATTTATAAAATTCCCACAAAGTATTTATTAATATGTGTAAATGACTCAGATATATTTCTTTTATGATCTGACCCCTTTTTTCAGGATATGCAGAATACCTTGTTTGCCTTCCCACACATACAAAGAAGAGCAAAGCACATAACTCTCACCCTTAAACAACTATACTTGCTTTATGCCTTTCAACAGTGTGGACTAAATTTCTTCCTGGGTTAATGGTACTGCATTTCATGGAATTGCATGGGAATGAATCTGGCCCTATGTGGTATGAGGTTAGCATTTTAAAGACTCTTTCAATTATCACAACCTAAAACGTTTGATATAAGGGGATTATGTTTATAATTTCTCCTCATCTGCTTTGGGTCATTTTTCTCTTTGCGCCTGCTGTCCGCCTCTCCTGCCATGCCGTGGCACAAATTCTGAGGGAGAACATGGATTTCTCTAGTCAACAACTTGAGGCAACAGCAGAGTTACCTTCATGTCTCTGCATTTCCTGCAGGTCTGAGTTTAGTTTTTAAATATATGTTTTGGAGAGGTTAGAATATACAAAAGGGCAACCAGTGGTAATTAGCAGCAACAGGAACAGCATCCATTCTTGCTGATACTTCCCTTCAGATTTGTAAATGGTTCCTCACATCGGAAGGAGGCATCCAGGGCTCTATGGATCGCACGGGGATTGCTGGGAGTTATGACAGCAATATGGAAGCCTACTGTCAAGGATGTTCTGCTTACAAAAAACTCTGCCCCAGCTACCAATGGTTTCATGTTGGAGGCCAGTGCATGCAGGCCTGCCAACAGGGGGAACAAAGGGGCAGTTGCCACAGGGCCTGGTGATTCAAAGGTAGAGGCCAGAGCTCCAGGCCCTTTAAATTGCTGCAGGAGAGCGACATGCTCCGGCAGTGCTAAGGGCTGGGGGGCAGTTGTGCCAGGCTCTGGGAAGCGCTGAGGGCTGACTGCCCTTGGTTCCACCCCTTCCACCCTCAGCCCCCTCACTTCCAGGAGTGCAGAGCCAGACTTGCTCAGGGGCCCACGGAGGCTGTCAGCACCACTGAGCACATGGAATATTCCTGTTGATTGCAGTGGCCCTAGTAGATTTCAGAAAGGTGAGGGATTTTTTTTAGAAACCTACATACCCCAAACAATTAACAACAGTGTTAAAATTCCTGTTGGGCTGTCTTGAGAATGCCTGTCACTTTGCCCACTTAGGGAAGAAATCAGCCAGATCAAAACACATAGTATTATCAAGTGAAGCACCTTGCCTGTGCTATGCCTTCCTCTCCTAAACACCAGGAGTAGCACCAGGATAGCTCGTCTCATACTGACCAGACACATATTATTCCATTAATAGAGATACCATAAAGTAGGAAAGAAAATGCCTCCCAAATCTCAATTTCTGCTCCCCCCCATTGCTTGTTCCACCATCTCCGCTCCATCTACTCTCAAACAAAGAGCTGATCACTCATCTGTGCTAGAGACAATAGGAAGAATTTGCACACATGGCAAATGGAGGCCTACAGTCTTTTGGCCAAACTCAGAAGCTCTGGAGACCTGTTCTTGTATGGGTGTATGTAATTGGGCCAGGACAGCACTTGCATGGCTCCTACTGCTAGCTGTTGGACTCTATGACCTCCTGAGGTCTCTTCCAACCCTATGATTCTAAGTGAAAAGCCATACTCTGTGTGGCTCCTGACAGAAAACCTGAGAGCATCCCATCACGCAAACCTGAGGACGTTTGTGAGCATGGGAACCAAGCTTCCTGATTGTCTTCCAAAAGCAAGGAGATAATTGGGAAAGCAGTGAAGGTAACAGTGAGCAAAGTAGACTCCTCCAAGACGCGGCACCGATGCCAGCTCTCTTTCACTTTGCTATCTTCCCTGCATATGCTGAACCTGTTTCACCCTATGTTTTTTACCTTCCATCTCCTCTTAAAATTGTAGATGATAATTTTCACTATTTCAGCCCCTGCCACCTGCTCTGACCCCTCAGGAGCATGTATTGTTGACTAAATCAGCACCTCATCTCATTGACACACTTTTCTTCCTTTGCCTTCAAATTACGCCCTCACTGGATTCCTTGCTCCTCTTCCTGATCCATCCTTCTTATATCTGCCTTAATGTGAAGATCACTCCCTCTTCCAGTACATGCCTGTACTGTCTGTGCTCTCCCACAGGAGGAGTGAATCATGAACACTACAGTAATTGGCGGCAGGGAGACACCCAGAGTGTGGGAACAGTTTCATTGAATCAGTGGACCAGAGGAGCTTACACAGATAATTTAAAAAGCGGTTGCAAAACCCACCTATCTGTTAAAGCTTATCCATAACCAATGTTAAAAACAAACAGGAGAAAAAAGAGAGAGCCAAACAAGTCCAAAGGAAACAAACAAGCATAAACTCACAGAAACTGGAAAGGGTGAATCCCCTATTGTACCCTCTGGACATTAGCATACAGATCTGATCTAATTGCTCAGCACTTAGATTTTTTGTTGATGCGGTCCCTGGGGGGGAAATCTGGATAGCTGGCTAAACATCATTCTAGGTGACAGGAAATGGACAGAAAAAAAAATGATTAGGGGGTTAAAGAGAGGGTGGATGGTTTCCATAATCAAATTCTGGATCCAAGGACAAAGCCTGTCTGCAGCTGACTTTGATTATTTCACCCAAATTGCAGAAGAACCAGATCTCCTCTTAGGAAATTAGCACTATGGGTTTCCATGTTCCCCATTGATATAAATGGTCCGCATTGACCCATAATTGCTGAGACTTCAAGAGAGAACACTCACTGCTTCACATTGCCAGGACAGTCTAGACTCTGGAAAACAGCCTGAGGTACAGATGCTATCCGGAATGAAAGAGCTTTATGCTGGTACCAATCATTCCCCATTACCAAGTGCGGGAACTGATAATGCTGTGGAGCTACTGGAATGTGTGCAACACAACTCCTACAAGCATAAGTCATGCCCCAGCTGAGCTGCCCCTACCCCTGATCTCAGGGCAGCTGAAGCTGGAGACGCACCATTTACCTCAACCCCGGCCAGCTGCTCACTACAATGCATCCCCATCGCCCCTTCCCCATGGCGCTGTGGAGAGGAGCTAAAAGGTGGTGAAGCGGCACAATGAGCTTTGTTCCAAAGGACACCTCCCCCCTTCCCCATCAGTGGCGTAGAGCGGGGGGCAGTTGCTCTAGAGGAGGCGCCAGGCTGGGGTGGGAGTGCACAGCTCCACACGGTGAGCATGGCGCTGGTGGGCCACTTGCTCCCTGCAGACAAGCCGCCGAGGCAGGGCCAGACAGCGGGAGCGGGCACTTCAAAGGTAGGGTTACTATATGTCTGGTGCATGGCCCTGGGGGAGTGAAAGGGCATTGGGTTAGAGTGGGGGGGGGGGGGGGAAGAAGGGGAGGCTGGGAGTGCCTGGCTCTGGGGGTACTTTTTTTTTTTTTTAAAAGGTTGAAAAACACTGCTGTAGACCTGTCCTCTTTTTGGGGAAGATCAAAAGGGACAAAGCTACAGAGGAGGAAGTATCCATGTTGCAGCAATTGGAAACCGCTGTCCCCAGTTCCCATTCCCTTGGAAATATAGACTCTGACATTACAGAATCCAGAACCGAGAAACATAGCTGTGTAGCTGAAAGAAGAGCTACCTTTGCAACCAGAAATATGGGTACAGTTCTCATTAGGATTTTAGAAAGCAAGACTTTATACAGCTGAAAAGTCTCTCTCCTTCCACACCTAGTTTCATCAAAGAAACTTTCTCTGAAGACAGGAAATGCCAGCTTTGCTTATGAAAACAAAACACACAAAAAACAAAAATCGTTCTCTCATGTACTTAATCTCACAGCCTTTTGAGCTACTGGTTTACTGGCTGTAGATGCTGCAAAGTCAACAATAGGCTAAAAACTTAATAATCTTTCAAGGATGAACATTGCAGGCTTTCCCTAGAGCTTCTGATGAAGGATTTGTCTTTAGGCAATCCCTGAAGGATTTGTCTTTAGGCAATCCCTAAAGCAAAAGAACGAGGACTTGGATTGCACAGAAGTTACCACAAGACTTGTATGAACCTAAAAGTAGGGAGCTTTTCTGTTTATTTTGTGGTTCAGTTAAAACAGCATATTTTCTATACGCCATTATATATTTTCTATACACCATTATCTAACCTGCAAGAATAAACGTGTGTGTGTGTGTGCGCGCGCGCGCATGCACATGCGCACTCTTGTGGGCTGGTGGAGTGATTCAGCAACAAGTCTCTAGGGAAGAATACAATTGCCTTTCCAAGGCCTATGTCAACTTTCCTGTCAGAGAGATCATATAGGGAGGTGTCGCCATCTGCAGGACAGAAGGATTTCCAGAAATATACCATTATAGTTGAATCCAGTACAGGAAGAGAGACCCATAAGTCTGTAAAGAATTTGTATCCATTTATCAAAACTTTTAGATATGGGAGACTCCTCATCAGGAACACTGATACAAGCTAATCCTGACTGGATGAAGCTGAACAAGTTTTTGTATCTCTCTACAAAGATAACTCTGTGTCCCTAAATTTTTCAATGTTAAGAGAAACCTGTCAATCTCTAGAAAATAACAATCAGATTACTGATACCATCCAGTTTTACATTCCTCAAAGATTCATTGTTTAAGGATTTGCATTTATTGTAGTGATTGGGTTCTTAGGATGAAGAAGAAAGCCTTTTAATGTTTCTACTGAAGGTCTATGGCAGTGGTCCCCAACACGGTGCCCGCGGGCGCCATGGCGCCCGCCGGGGCATTTGTGCGCGCCCACTGACAACCTGGGTCGGCCCCGCCCCCGGCGCACTGGAGGCGCGGGCCCCAGGCATGCGACACGCACCGGCGCCTGGTGTGCTCTGGCAGCCCCAGCCCCGGGACACATGCGGCGCCGGTGCCGGCCCCAGGCGTGCGGTGGCGCCGGTCCCGGGCGGTCCCGGCCCCGGCCCTGAGGCACATGCTGGCGCTGGGTGCAAGGGCATCCCCGCCCCTGGCGTGCCCCAGGACGCACGGCCCCGCCCCCGGGCGCCCGGCGCATGAGTGGCCCCACCCTCCAGGTGCCCGGCGCATGAGTGGCTCCACCCCCGGGTGCCTGGTGCGTGAGTAGCCCCGCCCCCGGGAGCCTCTAAAGTTTGGGGACCACTGGTCTATGGATTTGTTTGGAGGTTTTTGGGAACAGATGTCTTATTCTTAGGAGAAACTGAGAGTAGCTGTTTTTACTTTTGGCCTTCACCCTTATTGGTGGAGGAAGATTTACTGTTGTCAGAGAAAGAAGCACTCAGGAGAAGTATGGACTTGGACTTTAGTGAGATTAGGCAAGGAACGGGGGATGTTCCAACAAGAGACAATAAATTTTTTTTTTGAAATGTGGTTCTGTACTTAACAGTGGCTGCAAAAATGACATTGTGGGGGCTAAATGCTTACTGTCCTTAATTGATTGCAGATAAAATGGAGAATTTTATAAGTAAAAAATATGCATTTTTTAAATGTTAGACCTTCAAGCTCTCCATGAGATCGGAAAGACAGGCTTTTTTTCTTGTCTCCTCACTCATCATCATCTGGGATCACCTGAAGAAGTGGGCTGTGCCCACGAAAGCGCATGATCCCATCTACATGTTTTGTTAGTCTTTAAAGTGCTACCAGACTATTTGTTGGTTTTTTTAAGTTTATCCTGTACAGACTAACTCAGCTATCCCCTGAAGCTTCATCAGCATCAATTACTCTAACCCAAAATGGCGTGCATTTGGATTCGAGATGTTCTTTAACAACAAGTTGCTGTATGCTAAGTGGGTCATCCTGGGTATGGATGGTCTTGGGATATCACTGTGAAGTTTTTGATTTGTCAAGTAAGTGGGTATCACTGCAAGAGGAAAATTCTGACTACTATCTTACCTTTTTTAAGTCAGAGGGTAAGAGGTAGTTGGTCTATGTGGATAGCTTCAAGTATTGTATGACAAATTATAACCCTGAATATAACCAGGAAACAAACACTTTTTAAAAGGATTTATACCACTATATCATTTCACCACAGTTAGCATATCCACTCTTGTTTACGTATTAAAACAAGGAAAGTGTATATAAGCAGTTTGAGATTTCAAATTAAATAGAAAATTAAATGAAGATTCCAATAGCAACTCTCTTTTTGCCCTGATAATTTGAGCATTGGATAACTTGTTTACAATGCAGTAAATACTACAATATTACACACAGGAACTTCACTTTGTTTTATAACCAAATACTGTATATGAAACTTGTTGCAGATTACAAATATCTATTAAACTAGACAGAGACATTAATTATCTATGATGTGTACACTGAATGCTTCTCCTTCCTTTCCTCTTACTGTGTACATAGTTTAAATCCCTATTTAATGTTTCCTGTATATATGTAGCCCATATTTTTGTCTGTGTGAATACACATTTGTGTGTGTCCTAAAATTCTTTTCATCGCTTTTTTTTTTAATTTACACACACACACACACACACACACACACACACACACACACACACACACACACACACGGGCTGTCTAGTAATTAAAAGTTAATCATGATTAATCACACAATCGCTCTTTTAAACAGCAACAGAATACCGTTTATTTAAATATTTTGGATATTTTCTACATTTTGAAATAAATATGTTTTAATTACAACACAGAATACAAACTGAGTAGTGCTCACTTTATTTTTGATGAGCAGATTTACTCAGCATTGTCTGGGTACATAATTCAGGAATTCCATCTAGTGTTTGTTTCTTCATTCCTATGAACAGTTATCATTCACTTAAAAAAAACAAAACCCACAAAAGGGGCAAGAGTCAGTTTGGTTTCCAACAACATTTTCTTCTAGTTTTCAAAGCTTAAGCATTGATATACGGGTGCCAAGAGCACTACTCAAAATTTCTCCATTTTACCTCTTTTCTGTAAGGTTTCCTGTGAAGTAAGCCTATTTCAGGTTCATCCTATTTTTCTGGCTCATCTTGGATCAGTCTGTCAACATTTGCTCAGTTATGTACTTTTTAAGGACTGCACTTGCTTTGGTGATTGGTTTTATGAGAAGCAAACAGAAATGAGACAATCCCATTCCAGGCACATCCAGTTTTCCTGACACAGCCAAAGCCTTACACCGCTTTAAATTATTAAAGAAAGCTATATACTGAATTGGTGGACCTAGGTCTTACCATTTAGGAGGAGCTCTTGATCAAACAGACAAACTCTCTAAAATATATAATAGATTTTACAAATATTTGCACTGTAAAAAACAAAAGAAATCGTATTTTCCAAGTCACCTCATACAAGTACTATAGTGAATTATCTATACTGTGAAAGTTGAATTTACAAATGTAGAATTATGTAAAAAACTGCATTAAAAATAATACAATGTAAAACTTTAGAAGTGGGCTGCGGAACTTAAGGCCTGGAGGCCGGATACAGCCCCTGGGTTGCCTGGCTCTGGGCCTCCCATCAGCATTAGGGAGCTGGTGCTGACACTCTAGGCCCCCCGCAGTCTTCCCATAGGCCCTTTCCCCCAACTGATTTTTCTGTGGGTCAGCGGTCCCAACCCAAAAAAAGGTTCCCCATCCCTGCTCTAAAGCCTTCAGGTCCTCTCAGTCCTATTTCTTATTCAGTCAGTTGCTTAGACAACCAAGTATGGGTACAATTTGTAGGAGATAATGCTGCCTGCTTCTTGCTTTATAGTACCACATGGACATGAGAACAGGCATTCACATGAAACTTTAGTCGCAAGAT
Organism: Pelodiscus sinensis; assembly: GCF_052426305.1. Lineage (NCBI taxonomy): Eukaryota > Metazoa > Chordata > Testudines > Trionychidae > Pelodiscus > Pelodiscus sinensis. The sequence continues at coordinate 130,605,930 of NC_143055.1, read as the reverse complement.
ATTTATGTGCCAGAGTCACAAAAGAATCATGTGTCACGACATGCTTCAACCAACATTCCCAAGGACATGTGTCCATGCTGATGATGGGTTCTGCTTGATAACAATCCAAAGCAGAATGGATCGAAGCATGTTCTTTTCATCATTTCAGTCAGTTGCCATCTGTAAAAGGCTGATTTTATTTTTTGGTGGTTAAAATTTTAGTTTCCACATGGGAGTGTTGCTCTTTTAAGACTTCTAAACATGCTCCTCATCTTGTCCCTCTCAGATTTTGGAAGGGACTTCAGATTCCTAAAACTTGGGTCTAGTACTGTAACTACTTTTACAATTCACAAATTGGTATCTTCTTTGCATTTTGTCACATCTGGCGTGAAAATGTTCTTAAAATGAATATGTTCTGGATCATCATCCAAGACTGATACAACATGAAACATATAGCAGAATGCAGGTAACATAAAACAGGAGACATAAAATTCTCCCCCAAGGAGTTTGGTTAAAAATGTAATGCATTATTTTTTTTAACAAGCATCATGGAATGGAATTATGTCCTCTGAAATGGTGGCCGAAGCATGAATGGGCATACGAATGTTTAGCATATCTGGCACATAAATACCTTGAAATGCCGGCTACAAAAATGCCATTTAAACTCCCGTTCTCACTTTCAGGTGACATTGTAAATAAGAAACAGTCAGCATTAGCTCCCATAAATGTAAACAAACATGTTTGTCTTAGCAACTGGCTGAACAAGAAGTAGGACTAAGTGGACTTGTACTCTCTAAAGGTTTACAGTGTTTTGTTTTTGAGTGCAGTTATGTAATGAAAGAAAATCTGCTTATGCAAGTTGAATTTTTATACTAAAGAGATTGCACTACAGTACTTGGAGGGATTAATTGAAAAATATTAATGATCATTTTTAGAGAACAAATATTTGTATTGTGTTGTAACTGAAATCAGTATTAAAAAATGTAAAAAAACCTAAAAATGTTTAATACATTTCAATCAGTGGTTTTCTATTGTTTGAATATGCAATTGTGATTACATTTTTTTCATCATGATTCATTTTTCTGAGTTAATTGTGAGCATTAACTTTTCTGAAGAAGTGGGCTGTGCCCCCAAAAGCTCATGATACTATCTACATGTTTTGTTAGTCTTTAAAGTGCTACCAGACTATTTGTTTAATTGACAGTCCTCATATAGCATGACACTTCCCTCATTTTATCATTTCCCTCTGATTCTGGACTGTGGCTGAGCTGAGGCTGCAGAAGCATTGGCAGTACAAAGATGTTTGTACAATACTTTTGCACCTCCCAGATTAGGCTACCACAAGGGCTACTCTAAATACACTGAACTGCAATGACTCCTAATACAGCCACCCAGCAGTACAGAGTAGATGAAGTGCATAACTCCACACCACTATGATGGGGACTAACTAAGAGGGAATATAATGCTGTTCTCCTAGCTACATGCCTCCAGGGAATCCCCTCTAATACTGGGAGCTTTCCCTGGTGGGGAGATATACAAGTTCACAGAGCCAGCATACAGGACTAACAGCATAGGGCAGAATCTAGTCTCTTCTGTCAGTAATTTAACCATTTTATATAAACCATTTATAATCACCCCTGATTAAATAGGGGTTAAAGTCATGCCTACAAAGATAATTTTTTGGATCATCTACACAGCTCCTATCAAGCTAAATAAGGATTGAATAAAAGATGCTTCTATTAGTTTATCCTCTAAGTCGTCACCCAATTCCAAAGGTACAGCTAGCTCTTTTGGGTTGGCAAAAGCCCTGTTACACACCTACACATCCATCTTCCTTTCATTCTCACACCTGTTTTGTTACGGATGCTTTGGCTGAAAGAATAGACCATTCACCCTAGAAAATACAAAGGCCTCTCTCTAGTAGTAAAGTACATTTGACTGGAAGGAAAGCAGCATGTTGTATCTGTGCCAGCCAGGAGCACATTGGGAGTCTCAACATGGGGAGAGAGAAGGGAAGAGTAGGTTGGAGGCACAAGTTGGGAACAGCTACTGTGGCTGAGTAGCTTCAGGGGGTAGCCGAGTTAGTCTGTTACAGGAAAAAAATAGCAAGCAAATGGTCTGGTAGCACTTTTTAGACTAACAAAATATGTAGACAGTATCATGAGCTTTCGTGGGCACAGCCCACTTCTTCAGATGACCAGAGTTATGATTAGGGGATAAGAAAACTCGAAATAAAGGTCAGGAGGGGCCAAGGGCGTGATGGTGATCTCCTCTATCAAGCTAGCACAAAAATATTTTGGATTCTGTTCAGTGACTGGGTAAAGATTTTGGCTGGGTCCTCTGTCTTGTCCCCCTGCTTCATTTTCCAGATATTGATAAATATAAAGTCTTACTTCAAATGAGAGCCAATGAAAAAGCCAATTATTCTTCTGTAGAGAAACACAGGAGGAAAAGGACCTAACAGTAGCAATTGTCAGAAAGTTGAGGCTCTATCACTAACAAATACTGTACGAGCAAATAAATTCCTGCAAAGTATGTGCAAGATATACATTTAAAAGCCACATAAGATAGTGCTTCCCTTTTAGACAGCATTGTTGGGTGACAGTGTACTGTGTACAATATAGAAAAGAATATTGAGTCTACAGAGATATTCAAGTTCTGGAAAGAGTACAGAATTTTAAAAAGGGCATAGGGGTATGAAAAAGATTTTCTAATGAAGCAAGACTCATTGATTTTAAGATATGTTTTGAGAAAAGGTGACAAGGGAAAGTGTTATTATAGCTTTTAAATACCTTTGGGGTGAAACAAGAAATATTTCCAGGAAGAAAGTTTTCAGCAAGCTGAGTGAGAACAGCATTCGCAAACATTTTCCATACATGTATTTCAGTGGTAATTCATTTGTTTCTCACAAATATCCATACAAATAACTTTCACGTGCAAGAACATTCAGAGAAAACAAAAGCTTCACAAATACCTGTGCAAATATTGTTGCAAAGCTTTGTGACAGAAGCATTTGCATGGTCATTTGGAAATTAGACATGTAAAAATCCTGTTTAATCAGTTAACCACCTGAGATCCCAGTTACTGTTTAATCAGTTAAGTGGGATCTTAGGCAGGAGACTGGTCCAGCCTGGTTGGAGCAACCCCCAACTTGCCCAGTTAACCAGTTATGCATTCACGTGCCCACTGGAAACTGACTTAAATACTTCCAATTACTTATTCAAGCCCTCCTCCTGCATATAAACGCAGACATCCAATCATGGAAGAGAAACAATAGACCTGGGGCTCAGATGCCTAGTCATATAGCATAAATAATTACTATGGATAATGAACAGAAATTGCTTATAATTTGTGAGCAAGCCCATCAATGGAAAGATGTGTGCATAAAACACTAATGAAATAACTGGAAAATGAAGTTCAAATAAATAAATCTGCAAACAGACAAAGGACTAAATTAACTAAACTATTTGCTATAAATCGTTTACCCAGTTCTAGATATCACATATGTTTGGGCTTTTTTTTCTTACGAGTCAGTTGAATTCAAAGTGCTTTTCTGATGTAATAATGCAGGGACAAAGAAGCGCAAGTGTTTTGCAAACAAATACCCATTTGAAGGTGCATAAAAAAAGTCTGATAGTTTTTGCAAATAAAATCAGAGAAAGTATTGTGTTTTTGTGAGAGGGTGATATCTGGAGTACACTTTCAAGAGTACTTAAAACTTAGCTAGATGTACTGTGATTTGTTAATAACCAAGAAAGGAAAATCAATAGTGACATTAAGAAGGTTGATATACAAATGATATATATAAATATGTGTTTCTCTCTATATAAATAAAAAACCTGCCACTTACAGCTTGAATTATGAAAAAACTGCAACATTGACATTCAAAGAAAGTTAACAACTAAAATGTTAGTTGATATCAGTGTAAATCACTTTGTATTATAAGCATTGGAGGAATTATGCAACATAAATGGTTTCTTTGAAAGTTTCTTACTTAGTGGTTATACCACTTCGCAACAGTCAAAGGAGAAAATGTTGACGATTTCTCTGAAAAGAATATAGAGATTTAGAAATTCTATAAAAAAGTTCTTGCATAAAATCAGTATTGATCTGCTGCTTTTACTGCCAATGATGGTGCACCAAAAACAACAGCAAAGGACAAATTCTAGGAATTTCCTATCTGTAACTAAAAATGAATGCTTCATTGCACTGCACATCAGGAAGTAATGAATGCCCAGATTTAAGAAAAAGGTTCAACATCAGTTATGGATGTGGCTTTGCAGATTTTTAATTCCATTTTCATGTCATTTAGGCCTCACTTCAGGGGCCTAAATGACAACAGGAGTAAGCAACAGGATGCTTGGGTAGCAGGTCAAACTTTCACTGGGGCAAATAAACTCATATGGCAGTTGCTACAAAGAAAACACTGGGAGAACTGGTTCATTTAAATATCAGCCATTCTAACCATGGGAGAAGAGAGGCAAATCCTGAATACAAGTGAAGAAAAATGGGGTATTTAACTGACCCGAATACCTAAGCTGTGAAACATGTTATTACTAATTCCAGAGTAAATTACTTTTTGTTTTACAATCAGAAAGTCTAACATCACTAACTCTGAGTCTTGGATGGTAGAAGCCAAACAACTATACAGTATTTTTGCCCATCAAACCTTCACTGCTCTAACTATATCTGCACTATAGACAGAAACTTGGAAAGTTAATCCTAGTTCATTAAACCTCAGAAATAACAATGCAAGAGAGAAACTTAAAATAAACAATAAATAATCTAGCAGCACCTTAAAGACTAACAAAACATGTAGACAGTATCATGAGCTTTTGTGAGCTAATTCTTCTTCCAGATCAATGAATGGCAAAACTCCCATTGATTTTCATGCGAGCAGGACTGAGTGCAAAGCTTTTCACTGACTAGAATTACTACACAGACTATAGAGCAGTTCCCAACACTAACATTCCCAGAGACTTCCTGGAAAAAAACCAAACAACTGCAGGTCCAGCACCCTCGGGACCTTATTGGTCCTGGATGAGGGATTTTGCCAGACCAAGGGAGGTCAGTTTTGGATTCCTGCCATCAGCCCCCTTTGCCCTGCTTCTGGCCTCCCAGCCAGCTCCTCACCGCCCTACAAACTTGCTGGGCAACCATCACAGCCATAGCTCTGCCGGGAAATCCGGCACACTGGGCAGCTGCGAACAGGAGCTCCCTGAGTGGCCCCACCATCAGCTTCCTGCAGGCAGCCCACTGCTCTGCTGGCCCCACAGGGATCCTTACTGCTGGCCCTCCACCGGGACGCTCTGGTCTTGCAACATCCATGCCAGACCATGGATATTGCCAGACCAGAGAATTGCGGTTAGGAGAGTTTCAGCCTGTATATGATTAGTAAGAAGCTTTCAACATTCCATTATATTAAAAAATACATTTTTACTACACTCCTACTAAACATGATTGAAATGTTTAGTAATACCCATTTTTACTTAATTTATAAATGACACTTTTGCAGTTCTAGCATATTATACTATTGCAACATTGTTTTGATCTTACTTAAAATTAAACAGCATTTGTTATTTTTTACACTGCAATTATGACGGCAAATCAGAGCTGCTATAATTAAGGAAGCATCAGTGTTACCATCACAAACACTTATTTTCCTTTATTTTTCAGGGGGAACGATAAATTGAACCAGAGAATGCCAGGTTTCCTTGGGGAAAAAAGAAGAAGCTATCAATTGGGGAAGAACACTGGGCCAGACTCCAACTAGGATGGCAAAGTTTACTCTTCCCAGCCCATACCTAGGATCACAGGGGATGATAAAACCTTTAAGATGCTGGCTTAAGGTGGTGGCAGAGTCGGTGTTCAGGAACCATCTGGGGGTGGGAGGGAGAAGACTCTGATAAAGACACACTAAGGGTGTGTCTACACTTCACCCTTATCTCAGAATAGGATACACAATTAGAGCTATGCAAATTGCATATCTAATTTCAATCTAATTTCAAAATTTCCATCTAATTTCTACACAGCGCCAAAATTTCAAAATAAACTGCTATTCCAAAATATCCCTTAATCCTCATGGAACGAGGGTTTCAGGGACTTCGGAATAGTGAGCCCATCATTTTGAAATGTATTTTGAAATAAGCTTGCTCAAAAGACATGGAATAGCTATTATAGGATACCAGAAGTATCCCAAAATAGCACCGCTATCTAGACGTACCCCAAGAAAGCAACACAAAAACTATAGCAAACCTGCTCTCTCACCCAGACCAGAGATGGAGATAGTCAGCCAGAACGGAACTCACAAAAACTTGCAAGGAAAGATTACAGTGTAGGTAAAGAACTATGCATATAAAAGTTTTTGTTATGATCCACTGTTGTATGAGCTCTATACATTTGGCTGAATAAATAAGGCTTTGTTTTGAATGAAATATTTTTGAGTCACTTCAATCAGCTGCTGTTACAAGCTCCCAGAGGAAAACAGTTTACAGGTGCCAACACAGTTGGCCCTTTTGGGTTTACATGATTAATAAACAGAACTGAAGCACGAAGTTCAAGTCTAAGAGTGGTAGGACCATATGGTTTCACTCAGAAAAGGGTGAAGGTAGCTAAACCTCTCCCCAAGGAGGTGCAAGTTGAGAGAGATTAAAAGGGGTTTAAATTGTATCTCACCCTATAACTGAGACAACATAACTGACAGGAGATGCTATTTTAATGTGTCAAAAAATAATCATCATCAACACTTTTAAATTATATTGGAGCAATATATTTGGATGCATTTTCTCATTAATATAACTTAAAACACATCCTTTTTTTAAGTCAGTGGAACTATTTGTGAGCTTAAAGTTAAGAACATGTGCACGTACTTTGCTGAATCAGGGCTTTTGTTCTTAGGTTATGGAAGCAAAAGGGGAGAGAGCCTGATCTTAAGGCCAGTGAGAGCAGCAGGAGGTTCAGGCGATGCTCAGCACCTTTCAGGATCTGATCCTAACCAGTTATGTAAATAAATATTTAATCACTCAGTAAGATGAAGTCCAAATTAAGGGCCTTCCAGTAATAGTCCAATTTAATTACTGGTGTGAGAACGACAAACTGCATTTGTTGCATGGCTTTGAAATCAAGACAAAATGGTTGCTGCTGAGCCTGTTCTCAATGATGAAATATTGTGATTGGCCCAGAACAAACAAGGGACAAAAGGAAGGCAGGAAGAGAAGGGGAGTTTGGATTATGGATAGTTTTTCATACTGACACTGTAAGCTAGAAATAAACTACCTTTTTTGCTTTGAGATTGATGTTTCTTAGCAAGCTTTCAGAAAGATCTTAAGCATGAATATGTATAAAAATTAAAGTCACTGTTTGACAGCATAAATCATATTCTTTATGGAAATATGCTTTTTGCATACCTGGAAAAAGCTTTATGTAAAATACTTCATATATTTCAAACTGAAAAGTTGCAATTTTCTGAATGTGTATATTCAATTTGTGTGCATGTATTATTCCTGTATTTGAAGTTAGAAATATGAAGTATAAATCTGTGTTACTAAGATAGACATGCTAACTGAGGACCATTAAGGGTATTTCAGAACTTTTGATGGCTCATGGATAAGGACAACGATTAGTAAATGGATTTGTTTTTCTCTATAGACCTGTCCATAAGAGGGGCTGAGTCTCCCCACAAAGACATGTTTAGGTCACCTGATGCTGGGGACCCATCTTGTACTTAAACTTTTTCTCGCCTCCAGCGTAAAAGTACAAACTGAGCACAATGGATTCCCGCCTTGGGCAAAATCTATATAAAGATGGGAAACCAAACAACAGGAGTGACTGCCAGACATCAAGACACCGCTGCGTATAACCCAAAGATGCTTGCTAGAAACAGCTAAGACTGAACAGAGTGAAGGATCAGGCTCAGGCTCAGGCTAGGAGGCTTTCCAGCCTGTGAGAAACTATTAGAACTATTAATGGTCTGGTATCACTTTAAAGACTAAAAAACCATGGTGATTGTTTCATAAGCTTTTGTGGGCACAGCCCACTTCTTCAGATGACCGGAGTTATGAGTTTGGGATGTGAACACTCAAAATAAATAGGAGAGAGGAAGGAGCGGGAGGAGAAAAAGGAAGGGGGATGGAAGACAGAGCATCAGTAAGGATCTGGAGAATGGGTACTTAGAGCATCAGAGGTCTCTGAGTAGTATCCTTCCTGACATGGGAATCTATCTATTGACTTCGATTTTTATCTGCTTAGGTTTAAGTACCCATCTCCAGATACTTACTGATGCTCTGTCCCGTCCCGTCCCCCCCCCCCCCCCCCCGCCCCTTCCCCTCTCCTATTTATTTTGAGTGTTCACATCCCAAACTCATAACTCCGGTCATCTAAAGAAGTGGGCTGCGCCCACGAAAACTCATGATATCATCTACTTGTTTTGTTAGTCTTTAAAGCACTACCAGACCATTTGTTGTCTTTTTCTGTAGCAGACTAACTAGGCTACCCCTGAAGCTATTAGGACTATTGTTAGGGTAAGATATTGCAAAGTAACAAATTTCCTAGAGTATTAGGCTTAGACTGGTGTGTGTTGTTTTGCTTATTAACTTACTTTGCATGCTATTATTTGCAACTACTCAAATCCTACTTCTGACACTTAATGAAAATCACTTTTGTTTATTAATAAACCCAGCATAAGTAATCGTTACTTGGGGGAGAGGGCGAGCAGCTGTTTCTCTCTCTCTCTCTCTTTATGTAAGAAAGAGGGCAGACAATATAAGCTTGCTCTGTATAAAACTGTATACAAGACAGACAGATTTACCTGGGGCTCTGGTCCCATTAGGGCTAAGCACCTGGGTGCTATGGCAAGTCTCTTTGATGGAGCCTTTGTAGAGCTGATCTGATCTGAGACCAGGTCTATAATATAGGGAAAAGTTGGCTTAAGGTACATAATTCCAGCTATGTAAATAACATAGCTGTAGTTGATGCGTCTTAAACCAAAATTCAGTGCCATTCCCACAACGGGAGGTCGAAGGGAAAAATGCTCCTATTGACTTCCCTTGCTCCTCGGGACATCGAGGAGTACCAGCACTGATCGGGGCATGCTTAGTGTTCAATTTAGCGAGGGTCTTTATTATGCCAATAGGGATGCCCACAGCATTGATCTTCCCACAAGTCTAGATGTGGCCTCGGTGTCCATATAACCCTGCTGTGGGCTGTGACCCCATATCTGTGCCAGCGCTGCCAGGGGCCTGAGAGCCTGGTTCAACAGGACAAGTTGGTATTTCAGCACATCAAATGATAGTCTCAAGGGGATCTCTGTCACACATAACATACCATTTTTAAAGTTTCTATGGTTAATTTCTTATTGAAAATTTAATTGAGTTTTAATCAACCCCTTCCTCAACAGATTGTTAGAGACCACTGTCTAACCACTGTCTAACTGCTTCAGCAAAATGCAGGACTATGTAGCACTTTAAAGACTAACAAGATGGTTTATTAGATGATGAGCTTTCGTGGGCCAGACCCACTTCCTCAGATCAAATAGTGGAAGAAAATAGTCACAACCATATATACCAAAGGATACAATTAAAAAAAATGAACACATACGAAAAGGACAAATCACATTCCTGCGTTTTGCTTCAGCTACACCAGACTAACACGGCTACATTTCTATTACTAACTGCTTCAGCAGTGCTTGTCAGATTAGGAGGCTGCTTCTGTGTTTGTGTGGAATAGAGCTGTTGGAGAGTACAGATTCTTAGTTATCACCTAAACAATGTACACTTAGGAACTACACATTAACAAGATGGTTAGGATATGTTCGAAAAATGACAACAGCTCCCTGACCAAATCCAACATGTTTATTTTAAGTAGGGATTGGTGAACCTCAAAAGTGCAGAGTTCAGGCTGAATCTGGATAAGTATCCAAAAGTTCAAATTCTATCCAAACAATCTGAACCTCTTGAGTTTAAACAATTAAGCTCGAGATTTTGCAAGAACATTTTCATGAGATGATGAGCATGATGACTTTTTCATGGAAGCAGGAAGGAAACATTATTAACCCAAACATATTAGAGAGACAGGAAAATAGGAGTACAAATAAAATGAACTCTTTTTTTTTCTGCCTCCCTTCCCTTTGCCTCTCCCTCATTTTGGTCATTTTCATGGATCAGGTTATTAAAGGAAATCATAATACCATTGGACTTACCTCCAGGCCTTTCATGTTCTCCATCTGTATGTAAAAGCATTGAAATAGGCATTCCTACGTTCTTAGATCTTCCAGCTACCACAACGTTTTTTCCAAATGTTTGTATTCCTTACAAGGAAAAACAAAATAAAAAATAATTAATCTAATCTATAAAACCTAAAAACCCTACACCTTTTGTACTTCACATGTCAGCCACCTGAAACAGCAAAGGAACAATTTTATCACCTACTGAAATTTCCTCTCAAAGTTAAATTTAATGCATACATAGTTGATCTACATTGTTCTTACATATTTTAACACTAAAATAGGAGTATTCATAATAGTTTTTGCCCTCGATTTTATATTGTTCTGTAGAGCTAATCTAAGTTATTACTTAAATTATCTTCCATTACTGAAAAATGAGATTCAGACAATTTCTAGCACAGGTATTTGCTTATGATATCATAAACATATGCAAAATATATTGGTGATCATAAAATTATATCATTAACGATAAGTGAATTGTTTGATTATTTTCTCTGTGATCAATTCATTGTTCATCTACAGGCTTTAAATATCTTATTCTAGCTGCAAACTACTGTTCCATTCATCTTTGCATTCTTTAAATATTCTTTTAATCCTTTGCTCAATCTACTACAGTAACAAAAAAAAAAAAATGAAGTGGTACATGTTTGCTGCCAAGGTTTGAAGTATCAAATACACTTTGAACAACAGTAGGCTCTTCAGCAGTGCAGAGAAAAAACTTCTTTCATTTCAATTTATTCAACTAGTGAAATTCAATGACTAGTTCACTGAAAGTTAAGACATCAATTGGGAGTTGAAAAAAAAGGAAAGCTCCTTTTTCCTCTTCTGATCTATGAATAAAGTACATGGTATCTTGTAGTTCTAAAATCTAGAAGCACATGGTGACCAGAAGCTATCCGTTCAAGTCACTAGTTACAGACAAGATTTACTTTATTTCAATTACATTTTGAATAATTTCATTTTACATTTAAAACTTTTTTCTTATTCAGTCAACATATTTAAGGTAGCTTTATATTTAAAAAAAATCAATTTTCTGTTTTTCTTCATTTTGAATGTAATCTGAATTTCTTAATAAAATAGAATTTGGCACAAATCACAAGTAATATATCAATCATCGTGTAATAAATAAGAAAGGCATAAACCATTATTTTCTAATATAATACAATATACAAAAAAAAAAAATCTCAATAAATAGGTATTAAAACTAAAAAAAATTGCTTAAATAAATGTATATTGAACCTCCTCCAGGTTAGCAAAAAGAAGCACAGAAGTTAGTGATAGGCTATATTAGTTGCAGTTCAACTTGTTATACAAGTTACCAACCAGCCTTTCCTTAGGATATAGCTAAAAATAAAAACAAATCATAATTAAAATAGTTTATTTAAATCGGGGGTAGGGAACCTCCGGCCCGGGGCTAGATGCGGTTGCCGGCTTGCCTGGATCCGGCCCCTGAGGCTCAGGGATCCCCCAGCATTGGGGACCCTGCGCTGGCACTCCACCCCCTGTTGCCCACTGCGGGGCTGGAGCACACAAGATCTACTAGCCTGGGCCCCCCTAGGCTCTGGTGTGCAAAGGGAATATGGGGAGTATCTTTCTGCTTCTCAGTCAGGGGCCACTTTAATGAGGGTTTTTGTTTTGTTTTGGCTTCTCACTTGTTTGCGGCCCCTGAATGATTTCTCGGAGCATTTTGATAGACATTCAGTTTCCTACCTGTTCTTTTGATAATTTCCCAAACAGCAGCAGCAGTGGCAGGTATTACAGAAGGCTGATCAAGACATAGTCGTCCAATATTGATAATATGGAATCCATCTACGTCTTTTTCAGGTGCAACAATATTGCAGACTGTTCGTTCATCTATATGATCTGGAAAATTGTTATTTGAAAGTTATATTTCTTCTCAGCAGCCAGTCACAAAAGTTGCTCTCGGCCCAATTATTTTATTTTTAAGAAAAGTCACATGTATTTTATTCTGTTCAACAGTGTCTGATCACAAGTTAGGTATTATTCATCATAAGCACACTGCCAATCTAATCTGGAGGAAAATTCCTTCCTAACCCCTTTATACAGTGATCAGTAGTTTAACAGATCTATTTCAAATAGATTTAGTTAAACTATTGCCACTTTTATAATATAGACAAGCTCAGATACCTAGCGAGTTAAATCTGTTGTTGAAATACAGCTGTTCTGGTCTGTGTGAAAATAAAATAGTGGTCTCAGTCCAGATTTGGACTGATCGCAGAAACCATCACCATAAATGTTATCAAATAACAAACTGGATGACAGCATAAACAGAGTGGCCAAGACCCAAATGGAAAAGAGAGTGACTTACTCTTGCTCTCTTAGGCTATGTCTACAGTACCACTTATATTGGCAGAATTTGTGTCACTCAGAAGTGTGAGGAAAAAACCCTCACACCTCCCTGAGTGATATAAACTACACTGACACAAATATTGGTGTGGACAGTGCTGTTTGGTGGAGGATGGTTTAATTTCATCTGACAATGGCATAGAACTGCTATCCCACAGTGGTGCAGCTGCATCCTTTCATCTGTGCCTCTGTAGGCTCTCTTCACTAGAGAGCTTAAGTGGTAGTCCCCTCAGATCAGTGCAGAGGTCTGTGATAGGGTTCTTCAAGAGAAAGGGAAATCTGCAAAGCCACTATAGAAGCTTTAACTATTCTGAGTACATATAGAAGGCTCCAACCCCAGACTTTGATGTGGCACCTTTCACCAGTTCTGAATTCACAGGAAATATTTAACAAATAACCCTCAGCTCCATCCTTGAATCTGTGAATATCTCAGCTGCTGCTTTTTAGACAAAAATAACAATTGTATAGCACATGCCAATCTATTCCCACAGCCAATCATTATTCAGTAAATTACACATTGTCCTCCTGACTTATGTTACACTACCCTCATGTGGCAAATTCCTTTAACTGACTGAAAACTGCTAACATTTATAAAGTTTTGCACTTAAAAAAAACACTTTCTAGTCACAAATCTCAAGACAATGTACACATATTAAACACCCAAATCCTTTTTGAAGTATAAAGCAAGATTCATGTCAAAGGTGGAAACTTAACTCACAGTTCTTTGCTGTATTATTATTTGTATTGCATAGAACCGAAGAATACTAGAACTTGAAGGGATTTCAAGAGGTCATCAAGTCCAGTCCCCTGCCTTCATGGCAGGACCAAGCACCATCCAGATATTATCTAACCTGCTCTTAAAAGTCTCTGACAATGGAGATTCCACAACCTCCCTAGGCAATTTATTCCAGTGCGTAACCATCCTGATAGTTAAGAAGCTTTCCCTAATGTCCACCCTAAACCTCATTGTTGCAATTTAAGCCCATTGCTTCTTGTCCTACCCTCAGTGGTTAAGAACAATTTTTCTCGAAGATGGATCAAAGATGATCAAAGGGATGGAATACAAGCTATACAATATGAACAAAGGCTGAAGGAAATGGCTATGTCTAGTTTGGAAAAAGGGAGATTAAGGTGGCACGTGACAGACGTCTTCAAATATTTGAGAGTCTGCCATAAAACAGATGGATAGTAATAGAGATGTAGCCGTGTTAGTCTGGTCTTGCTGAAACAAAAGACAGGACTATGCAGCACTTTAAAGACTAACAAGATGGTTTATTAGGTGATGAGCTTATGGGCATGCCAATTTTCTTCCACAATTTGATCTGAGGAAGTGGGTCTGGCCCACGAAAGCTCATCATCTAATAAATCATCTTGTTAGTCTTTAAAGTGCTGCATAGTCCTGTCTTTAGTTTCATAAAACAGTTGGAGTTGTTCTCTCTTGCCACAGCGAGAGCAGGACATGAAACAGTGAGTTCTAACTGCAACACAACAGTTTTTTTCCCCCCTGAGATTTAATCAAACTTCCTAACTTTAAGAGCAGTAGGGCAATGGAAGACACTGCCTAAGTAGGATGTGGAAGATCTTTCAATGGAGGTTTTCAAAAGGAGGCCGGATAGCTGTTTTAGATGGTTTTGACACGAGGTGGGGAATCTAAAGCCCAGGGGTTGGATCTGGCTCCCCAGGCTCAGGGTTCCCCCCCCCCAGCATTGAGGAATCTGCGGTGGTGCTCCAACCCCCTGCCAATGACAATGTGGAGAGTGTCTTTCTCCTTCTCAGTTGGGGGCCACATCAGTGAGGGTGAGGGTTTTTGCTTCTAACTTGTGTGTGGTCCCCGACTGATTTTTCTGTGGGTCAGTGGCTTCCCCACCCAAAAGTCTATTCTGGTGGGAAATGAGGAGCTGGGAATGCATTGGAGGTCACCCTGTGGGGATTTTTAAGGCTAGTAAGAGCTGATGCATTGCTGGGTCATCAGCAGCACAAACTCAGAAATAGCAGGGAGTGACTTACATGCTGGAGGCTGTTTGTGAGCAGTCCAAGCTGGTGGCTACAGCAGCATGGATTTGAAAAGGGCACTTCAGGTTACAGGGCGGTGTAACACAGCTACTCATTAGTCTGGATAGAAACCAGATGTGTCACAGCTTCCCTATCCAGGGAGTAAAACCTCCCTCCCTCCCACACACCCTCCACCCACACACAGAAAAGAGTGGAGAATGTCTGCCCATTTTATAATTGATCAATAATTCCTGTCCACCTTTGAGGAAATATGAAAGATGCACAATATTTCAGAGCATAAACTTATACCTATCCTCTTAATCCGATTAACAGGGAAATTTGTGCATTTGGTAAGACACCTCAGCTGTTTTGTTCATGAGATATAGGCTAAAATAAGGAATCCGTATTAAATAACAGGAGTAGGCATCACACAGGAGACTCATAATAAGCAATTTTCTCTGAAGTGCTTTTATACAAATGGGGTGCAGCTTGTATAGACATGTTGTTCACAATTTTTCCTCTTACAGCTGTCCAAATTTAAAGCATATTATTAATACTGAATTACTTACCTGGAAGAGGTAGCTGGACTAATATACCATTAACTCTTGAATCCTGGTTTAATTTGGCAGTCAAATCTAAAAGTTCTTCCTGAGAAATGTCTTTAGGCTTCAATATTATCTCACTACAAATGCCTAATACAAAAACAAAGATATTTGTGTAGTGCAAGTTTTTTCTAAGGTGAGCTATTCTGGGTGAGATTTGCAAAAGTGCTTAGCAGAGGTACTCTTCCAACTCTGCTCCCATTGACTGTCTTCAACGGGCACTTCTGCAAATCTCACCATATCTGTTTAACGTTAAAGAGTATGCACTATAGGTCAGTTTAATCTTATAAAGAAATTCATAAGAAGCTAAAGGTCTTAATTCAGTAAGTCTAGCAACAATAAAACAGATTTTATAAATGTTTGGAAAATTCTAATCAAATAATTTATCAAACAACATCATACAATTGTAACTGTATTGCTATGTCAAAGTGATTCAGATTTCTATTTAGACCATGGTGTTAATTCAAGAGAACTGCTTATTCTTCCAATGTTGTCATTATTAAATATATTTTTGTGAGATCTTAGAAAAAAATAATTTAGAAGTAATTCTTGTCCATTGATGAGACAACAGAATAGAATTCTAATTTTGTTTAGAATTGAAATAATAAAATTATAGAGGGAAATAAAGATTTTTACAACATCACATGACATACCTGAGCAGTTTAATTTTTTGTTTTATTTTTAATTTAATATAAAACCTAATGCATCAGAACAACACAATTTAATCTATAAATAAATAAAACCAAGGATGTCTACCCTACAGAGAAGATTGAAGTTGCACTGTCGATCTTTCAGGATTCAAATTAGCAGGTCTAGTAAAGACAGCTAATTTGAACTGAAAGGGGCACTCTGGTCAATGACAGTAGTCCTGCTTCCACGAGTAGTAAGGGAAGTTGAAGGGAGAGTGCCAAAAGTCTAGTTATGCTACTTCGACTTCAGCTACGTAATTAACTGTAGCTGAAGTTGCATATCTTAATTCAACCTTATCCTGTAGTGTAGACATACCCCAACTGACTATTAGTAGGCCAGTTCAGTCTTTTCACTGTTACTGGGAATAAACTACAAGATAATGATTTTAGTTTAAAGTACATATTCTTAAGGACACCTAAAAGAAATACCCACACGCTATCTATTTTATATTCTTATACCACACCATCATCATGATGTCAGATCATCCTGTCCCACAGTATAATCTACAATCCTTTCCAAGAAGAGTGAAGAAGTCAAATCTGAAAACAAGAGACTGTTGACTGTAAAAGATGGTCTGCCCCCTTTAAAGTAGTGGGGACACTCAGCCAGGTAGCACTGTTAATTAATTAATTTTCTCTTGTTATTAAGGACATAAGATGGCCATACGGGATCAGACCAAAGGTCCATCTAGCCCAGTATCCTGTCTTCTGACAGTGGCGAATACCAGTTGCCCCAGAGGGATGAACAGAACAGGTAATCCTCAAGTGATCCCTCTCCTGTCATCCACTTCCAGCCCCTGACAAAAACAGAGGCTAGCGACACCATTCCTACCCATTTTGGCTAATAAGAATTGATGGACATAACCTCCACAAATTTATCTAGTTCTTTTCTGAACCCTGTTAAAGTCCTGGTCTTCATGACATCCTCTGGCAAGGAGTTCCACAGGTTGACTCTGTGATGCATAAAGAAAAGCTTCCTTTTGTTTTAAACCTGCTACCTATTAATTTCATTTGGTGAGCCCTCTTCCTTTCTTCACTGCTACCGAATTTTGACTGTGATCAAAACACTGATGTCAGGTAGGAGGTGAAATTCTGCCTCTGTAGAAGCAGCATGTCTCATGTAAAATGAATATATCTTTGTAGCTGAGCAACTGGGTGCATTACAGATATTGCTAGGAATGACAGTTTTCTTTATGCCAAGGTGTATCTTACTTTTTACAGTCACACTGTAACTGAGGGTATAAAAACTGATTTTAACCTATTTTTAAAAGGTTGTTAGGGAAGACCTGGATCATTTTCCTCCCTCATTTTTCATGAAGATGATCTAGATGACTTTATGTACTTTATTTTTGCCTGAGGATGATAAAGTTGTGATTTTTGGTGAGATTCTTTGTGATTTTCATGTAATTTCTTATTATTATAAGGGTATTTGAACCAAAGATAGGACGTGCTTTGTCTTATGAAAATAGGTACCTTCTTTACACAAGAATCCTAAGCCCGCTCTAAGGAATAATGAAAGAAGAGTTATTCAGGATGTTTGGGCAATTTAATCCTACCCAATGATATTATTGCTATAAATGATATTATTTATAGAACATGAAGCTATTAAAGGGGATTGATTCCAGAAAGAGAGACATCTTAAATTAGGCAACAAAATCCTTATTTAATCATACAGGTTGGATCTCTCTAGTCTGGATTTATGTAGCCCGGCAACATAAATGGTCCAGTATCACCATGGATTGTCCAAGCAGATTCTCCTGGGGTGCCAGACCAGGGAGGTTAATTAGGATAAGTAAGGCCTGGTCTACACTAGGACTTTAGTCCAAAATTAGCCATCCAAGGTTGGATTTATAAGCTGTGTGTTCACTCTATCAAGCCTGTTATTCCGGAATAAAGGATCATGGAATTCAAACTCTAGTGTCCCGCTTTTCATGAAGAATAATGCTATTCCCAAAATTGTTAGTCCAAAACAACATTCGTGTGGATGTTCCTGTGCTGCTAATTCTAACATATTGGTCTCCGGGAGGCCTCCCACAGTTCTGAGTCTGAGGTAGTGCATCCACATTAACAGAGCCTGCCTTGGACTACATTCAGTTCTTCCGCATAGTGAGGACATAGAACTTCAAAATTTGTTAAATCAGGTGCCTAGAAGTTGAACTTAGTAAATTTGGACTAATCTCCTAGGGTATGTCTACACTACCCCGCTAGTTCGAACTAGCGGGGTAATGTAGGCATACCGCACTTGCAAATGAAGCCCGGGATTTGAATTTCCCGGGCTTCATTTGCATAAGCGGGGAGCCGCCATTTTTAAAACCCCGCTGGTTTGAACCCCGTGCAGCGCGGCTACACGGGGCTCGAACTAGGTAGTTCGGACTAGGCTTCCTAGTCTGAATTACCGGTACACCTCGTGGGTAGTATAGACATACCCCTAGTGCAGACATGGCCCAAGTGGCCTGACTTTCACAAGTGAATGAGAATGAGAACTTCCATGTGAAGAATTGAAGCATCTTTTGCATTGTGGATCCCACTGGGAATGAACACCTCCAAGATGGAACTGTAAACAGAAGTTTTCCAGAATTTTAATCAAAAGAGTTAAATGAGTTATGGGAAAAAGTGGTGAGTCAGTGTGATCCATTCATTGGGTACTAGGCTGCAGAATGTTTGAGCTAGTTACACTATTCTTAATGTTCAGGCTGTTGCTTTTTTGGATTTAGAGGTGCAACATTGTTGCTTTTATTTATGAATCCAGAAGAAAGTGGCAACAAGAATTCCACAAGTTTCAGTGGCTAAAACCAAGTCTGGCAAACATGATATTAGAATATGAAATTTTCTGACAAAATGTAGCTACTCATTTTGAGATGTGTCAATTCACAAGCTGGGTTTCCTCAAATTCTAGGGTATCAAAACTTGTTTCTGGGGATTCTGGTGGTTGCACTAATTATAGAGAAAGATTAATTCAGATTACCTTTCCAATCTCTTAACATCTATCTAAAAGTTTTTAAAAAAATTATTCTGGGGTAGCTTGTGAGGAGGACAAAAAACTGGAGTGACTGCCACTTGATTACCCTTAATATTCTATCTTTCCAGAACAAGCAAATATAGGGCATTGCCATAAAGCACCATACAAAAGAATTTAGAAGCCATAAGCATTTTCCCCTGTGATTTCCCTTACTTTCTGATCTGAGAGAAAGCATACACATACCTTATTCAAAAACATTTACAGTAGAAAATTACTTCGCAGTAGGTATACAATACCCATACCTAATAGAATATGAAAATAGTTCTTTGTCTTTTAACTGTATTTCTGCAGTATGACAACAAAGATTATCCACAGTATGTAAATCATGGGTATGGAGAAAGGAAAATGATGCAAAATGCAACCAAATTACTGTTTATTTTGCAGAAAAAAAATCTTGTGCTTATATATAGAATTTTATTCTAATTCATTACATACCTACAGCAGCAGCTGCCTTCATCTTATTTCTTACATATGTATGACTGGCTGGATTGTCTCCTACTAAAATGACAGTGAGTTGAGGTCTCTTGTTCCCAAGTGACATCCATGCTTCTACATCCCTCTGGACTTCTTTATAGACTTGTTTAGCAAGCAGGGTCCCTGAGATAACAGTTGCTTCATCACTGCAAAGATAAAGATACAAATTCAAGTGTTGAAAACCTACAATCATAAGTGAAAAATTCCACAATCAAAATACTTAAAATATTCAGCTCTACTATATTATATATTGACAAATGTTGAGACCACTGGAGATTGACCTAATGTTTGAAGGCTGTATAGAGGTTAGTCTGCAGTTCATACTTTCTAAACCATCAAAAGCTGAAAAATCATGAGTCCAGAGACCCACTATATATACAGAACAGCTGCTCCGCCACTGTGTTAGTACTGTTCCTCCCTTTCCTAAAGCAGACAGCTAGCTGTATCCTCATATTAATCCCCCAGAAATCCATGGGATTGAGGACAGAGCCCCAGGGAATGCAGTTGGAGATATCCTTCATTAAAATCTTCTTGTGGCTTTTGCTCCCCTCACAGTAGAGCAAGAGTGGGAACCTTTTTTAGCTCAGGGGCCACTAACCCACAGAAAAAAAAATCAGCCAGGGCTGCACACAAGTGAGAAGCAAAAAACAACCAACCAACAACAAAAACAGCCCTCATTGATGTTGCTGCCGACTGAGAAGCAGAAAGAGTCCCTACATGTCCGTTGTACACCAGAGCCTGAGGAGGGCCCAGCCTAGTAGATTTTGTGTGCTCCAGCCCTGCAGTGAGACAATGGAGTGGAGGGGGGTGCTGGAGCACCAGCACGGGCTCCCCAATATTGGGGTGGGTCTCTGACTCTCAGACGCTGATACAGACAAGCTGGGGCCACAGCTGACCCCTGGGCCTGAGATTCCTCACCCCTGCAGTAGGAATAGCCCTGTCCCATATTTAGATAA
The DNA here is from genome assembly GCF_052426305.1 of Pelodiscus sinensis. Lineage (NCBI taxonomy): Eukaryota > Metazoa > Chordata > Testudines > Trionychidae > Pelodiscus > Pelodiscus sinensis. Next base: position 130,585,633 of record NC_143055.1, on the reverse strand, counting down.
AAAACGCTATAATTGTCCTGTTATTTATTCTATAATCCCTTTTATCAGATGTAGGTGGTGCCATTGCTTTCCCAGGGCCTACCTGAGATAAGGTTTTGCAAGAGAACAAGCTAGTTAAAAGAAGGGATATTATTTCACAGGATGAAGCAATTCAAGGAACTGAAATCTGACTGGGGATGTGATTGTCCTGCATAGATGACCAATTTCTTCCCCAGAACTTTTCCAAACTGATATAGGTAACCATTGATAATGCAAAATAATAATAAGATGAATTTAAAATAAAGCTAGGCCACAGAGCAGGTTGATAAGATAGTACTAAACTCTCCCCTAAATAGTAAGAATCAGAGGCAGAGTAAGTGGGTTCTAAATACTATTATTTAGAAACAGCTCCCCTCTGCTCCGTTCACACACGCAACTGGAGGTCAGACTTCATTTGTAACTAGGAATAACATGTTTAAAATAACGCATTTATTTCTTAGAATGGAGTCAGCTGAAGTAAAGTATTGCAGTTCATAGAAAGCAACTCCCCAATCTTTAAGGCACAACCCAGTACATTTTATACAATCCAAACCCTCGCTACTAATTTCAAAAGATGTATGAGGAAAATGGGAGCTGCATTTTATAAGAAGAAGCAACATGAAAAGTGTGTCCACTGTGCCATTAAATTGTCCCTGATAGTGACAGAAATACTTCATTTTAGATATAAAACTGCGTGTGCAGCTTTGTTGAAAGGTCATAGTGTTTGGTATAAACAGCCTGCCAAAAATCAAACTCCATTTGTTCCATATCAAAACAAATAAAATGATAAACATGTACCAGCTCCAATGGAACCACTAACATACAGCCGGTGTTTTCTTTTAATTCAAAAAGCTGGTTTTAGCCATTTTCTCCCAAACTCTATCCTTCCTGCTAGAGATAGGAGAGAGATGTATTTTCATGTTTCTCAGTTAAGGACATGTCCTTATTTTCCCTTTCACATGGCTCTCATCTTACACATACATGCATTTAGCTATTACACCTCTTTAGCACTGACCTCTCTTCTTCTGCTTTGGTATGCCAATGAAGTATGGGTTTGACAATATTATCTGTATTTAATATGATTTGTACAACACTATATTATACTGTACATAAGTGAAATCTCATTTCCTAGTTTTCACAGTAATTGTATCAGAGGACTAACTTAATCTGACATATACAGTCTAACCTTTTAAAATGTCTAAGGGCAAGTTTTTAATCTTTCAAGAACAACCACCACCACCCCACAACATAGGTCTAAAAGAGCTATCATCATTTAAGTATGACCTTACACACAACAAAATATTTAGGACTCCCTAATATAGAGTCATAGAACTGGAAGGAACCTCAAGAAGTCACCAAGTCCATTCCGCTATATTCATGGCAGGACCAAGCACCATCTAGACCAACCCTGACAGGTGTCTGTCTACCTTGCTCTTAAAAATCTCCAATTATGGACATTCCACAGCCTCTTAGGCAATTTATTCCTGTGCTTAACCATCCTGATAGTTAGGAAGCTTTTCCTGTCAAACCTAAAACCCCCTTGTTGTAATTTGAGCCCACTGCTCCTTGTCCTATCATCAGAGGTTAAAGAGAATACTTTTTCTCACTCCTTATAATAGTTTAGATACCTGAAAGCTGTTATGGCCCCCTCTCATTCTTCTTTTTTCCCAGATTAACAAACCTAGTTCTTTCAATCTTTTCTCACGGATCATGTTTTCTAGATGTTTAATCATTTTTGTTGTTGTTCTCTGTACTTTCTACAATTTCTCCAGCTTTTCTGAAATGTGGTGCCTGGAACTGGACACAGTACCCCAGTTGAGGTATAATCAGCGCAGAGTGGAAGAATTACTTATCCTGTCTTGCCTAGAACACTCCTGATAATACATCCCACAATGTGTGCTTTTTTTGCCACAAAGTCACACTGTTGACTCAAAGTTAGCCTGTGGTCCACTCCGACTCCTATATCCCCTTCTGCAGTACTCCTTCCTTGACAGCCATGTCCCATTTTGTATGCGTGAAACTGATTGTGCCTTCCTTAGTGGAGGTCTTTGCATTTGTCCTTGCTAAATTTAATCCTATTTACTTCAGACCATTTCTCCAGTTTGTCCAGATCATTCTGAATTATAATCCTATCCTACAAAGCACTTGCAAGTTGGTATCATCCACAGACTTTATAAGCATTATTTGAATCATTGATGGAGATATTGAACATCACCAGTCCCCAAACTGATCCCTGCAGGACCCCACTTTATATGCTCTTCTAGTATGACTGTGAACCCTTGATAACTACTCTCTGGAAATGGTTAAGCAACCAGTTATGCTCCCACCTTATAGTAGCTCCATCTAGGTTGTATTTTCCTAGTTTATTAATAAAAGGTCATGTGAGACTTATCAAATATTTTACTAAAATCTTGGCCAGGGTTACTCAACATGCGGCCCATGGCCTGTTTGTTTGCAGCTCATGGTGCGGTTTGGGTTTACGCAAGGCTGAACATATGGCCCACGGGTGGGATCCTTTGAATATGGCCTCCACTGGGAACACGCTCCACAACTGCGAGGCGTCTCCCAGGCCTCAAGTGGAAGGCCTGGCTGGAACAGATGGGTACAGGATGTCGGTGTTTCTAGCCCCCAGGGAGGAGGTGCCAGGAGTGCCGGGGCATTGTGGGAAGTGCTGGCTGCTTAGCCTTGTGGGCAGAGCCTGAGAGATGCAGACTGGCTCACACTGGCCATGTTTGGGTCTGGTGCCCAGCTTATGGCTTAATCTTTGTATTCATGCCTATCAGTGTGAAATAAGCTATTTGCATATATATTTGCATGTATATGCAACAACACTTAAGTTGCAATGGTCGGCATGTGCTGTGAGTATCATCGTGGCCCCGGAGCTTCCGAAGTTGAGTAGTCCTGGTCTAGGCATATCACATCTACTGCTTTCCTCTTACCCACTAGGTTTTCCTATCAAAGAAAGCTATCACGTTGGTTTGATATGATTTGTTCTATACAAATCCATGGTGTTACCTTATCTTCCAGATGTTTGCAAATGGATTCCTTAATTATTTGCTCCATTATCTTTCCTAGTACAGAAGTTAATCTGACTGGTCTGTCATTTCCTGGTTTGTCCTTATTTCCTTTTTTTTTTTTTTTTTTAAACAGATGGGCATTATACTTGCTCTTTTCCAGTATTCTGGAATCTCCCGCCTTCTGTGACTTTTCGCAAATAATAGTGGATTGAGGTTTCTGAGTCATTAGCTAATTGAGTATTCTAGGATAGGTTTCATCAGGCCCGGGTGACTTCAAGACATCTAACTTGGCTAAGTAATTTTGAACTTGTTCTTTTCCTATTTTAACATCTGAATCTACCTCATTTTCAGCAGCATTCACTACCTTAAGCATTTAATTGCCACCGACCTTTTTGGTGAAAACTGAAACAAAGAAGTCATTAAGCACCTCTGCCAGGTCCACATTTTCTGTTATTGTTTTTAACCTTTGCATTAAGTAATGGACCTACCCTACCCTTGGTCTTCTTTTTGCATCTAATATATTTGCACAATGTTGTCTTGTTATCCTTTATGTCTCTATCTAGTTTGATCTCACTTTCTGCTTTGGCCTCTCACATTTTGTCTGTATGTACTTGTGTTATTTGTTTGTATTTATCCTTTGTAACTTGATCTAATTTCCATTTTTGTAAGACTTCTTTTTGATTTTTAGATAATTCAAAATATTCTGGTTAAACCAAGATGGTCTCTTGCCATACTTCCTATCTTTCTTTTGCAGTGGAATAGTTTGCTCTTGTGACCATAATGTCTCTTTGGAAAACTGCCAACTGTCTTCAACTGTTTTTCTTCAGAGACTTGCTTCCCATGGGAGTTACTTACCAACTCCCTGAATTTGCCACAGTCTGTCTTCTTCAAATCCATTGTCTTTATTTTGCTGTTCTCCCTCCTACCATTCCTTCATGATCACTTTCACCCAAGTGGCTTTCCACATGCAAACTCTCAACCAGTTCCTCCCTATTTTTAAAATCAAATCTAGAACAGCCTTCCTCCTAGTAGCTTTCTGCACCTACTGAAATTAAAATTTTTTCAATATATTTCAAGGACTTGTTGGATATTCTATGCCTTGCTGTGTTATTTTCTCAGTAGACGGTCTCGATAGTTGTTGGAAGTCCCCAATCATCACCAAATCCATCATCACCAAGGCCTATGCTTTGAACGATTGTTAGTTGTTAAAAAAAATAAAAATAAAAAAGAGCAGCTTCATCCACCTCAAATCATACAAGCATAAGCAAAAGGTAATTGTAAATAGCAACAGCTCACACAGGAGACTATAGCATACTTTAACAACCTAATCCAGAGCTGTTCCTGCTTAATGGAGCATTTTGATGAAGTCTCTTATATTCAAAATATCATTAATGTTTTAAGCAGAAGGGTAATTTTCAAGAAGAAGTACATTAAGAGAGTGAACTATAAAACAACTAATGAGCAAACTGAAGAGTCGAGATAGATTGCTTAAAAACTGTAATGCAAAGCAATAACATGCAGGATGGAGTACTGGAATGTACTGGCAATGAAAGGAAAGTTTCAAAGTTAGCACTAATATGAAAATGGACACAATTTGTTCAATTAAAGCACAAAAGGTCAAAGGAATTGCAGGGTAAATCTGAAGTTGTAAATAAACATAAAGCAAAACAAACAAAACAATACCACTATAAAAGTCCATGAACAGGCCCACCTGGAACACCATGCCCAATTTCATAGATATTACTTCCAGAACTCTGTAGAAATTCTGGGGGGGAAAGTCCAAAGAAGAGATAAACTCAAACAGTAATGAGGGCCTTATCTAAAATAATCCTCTCTAAATTGAAGATAAGATTACAGGAGTAGGGAGAACTTATTGCTATTTGTTTGTGGAAATGGCTTTTACACCCCAACAAGTGTGCCACTGTAGAACCTGATAATATGGGATAACGTAGAAATGTTAAAAAAAAAAATCTAATTTGGCATAGATTAAAAGATTTCAGCCTTTTTCCTGGTGAAGATAAACTTCAAAATGCAAATCAACATGAAAATCATTAGACCTCAGGGGAATGAGCATTAAAGGCTATTTTCATACTCTCTATATAAAAAGAAACTTAAGTTGCCCTTCAGAAACAAATCAACCCAATCTTGCTAAACCTTCCAATAGCCCTGAGTCTGGTTCCTTTGTAAACAGATACATTTGAGGGGCAGAAAATAAATAAGATTTGCCATTATATTAAAAATTGCCAAAGCTGGATGGATCTGCTAGAACTCAGCAGCCAAAGAAAAACACCTGAACATGTGTAGAAAATAAATAAAAGCATTTTGAAGAAAACGTAACAACCTATGCACCGAATCTTCTCTCACCTTTACCACGATAGGACTAATGATATTTTACATGCCTGACCAAAATAATATTTATATTTATATATAAACATCCTAGGTGAATTGACAGGCAGAATTTTCAAGAATTAAATACAGATAACATTTTCCACCTTAAAGATTCAAAACACTTGAATAACCTCTAAGTCCCAAATGTAATTGCAGAAAGATCCTTAATCAAGTTTGGGGAAAAAAAACCCTAAAATGACTACTGGAAAACCAGGGTCTTATTGGTGTATAAAGGGAATTATAGGTCATGAAAATTATTTAAATGTGGGGAATTACATTTTAAAATGATGGAAAATTCCTATCTTTCCCCAAATTGGTTCCTCAATATATTCTTTAATTTATAAATATGAATTATTTTAAGGATGCTCAAATGATTGTATTATCAGTTTCATTTCTGTAACTTCTCTTTTATCAGAAAACATACATGTTTTTGTAAATGTCACTGCTAGAGTTGGTAACAAATATAATATGTACCGAGGACATAGCTCAATTTTAGGTACTTTTGGGGTATTTCTGCAGAAACACATTATATCTGTTAGATATGCATCTCTATTTTAAATTAAACTCTCAGTCTGAAACGATGTAAAAGGAAAACGTTTTAGCTTTCTAATTCCTAATCTTTGCCATAAAGCACACTAAGCTTTGGTTATCTGTGAAATTTGTTTCCCTATGGATTTCAAAGTGGCCAGGCATTCACCTCTAATCTTTGGCATGGTCCATTGGATCCACACATTTTATTTTTACTACATTTATGTAATGCCATCTATGACTAGCAGAACTCAGAGTCATTGTACCTTTGAGATGACAGGAAAGCTCTATTTGGAAAGGGTTTGCTTTCATGTCTTTAACATTAGAATTTTAACACTACCTTAATATTTTACATTTTGTATATTCTTTAGCTTTAGCCATACTATAGTTCACAGAACCTCAGCACAAATGTCATCAATACAAATTCCATGAAAAGTAAAGACGAATATTTGATTCATTCAGAAATCCAACATCACAACTCCCAGATTTGCAGACTATCAAAAGGGTAAGTCTTGTGGCACCTTAGAGAGTAACGAAAGTATATAGGTTCATGAGTCTGGGTTTTAACCATGAAAGCTCATGATCCTATATATTTGTGTTAGTCTCTAAGGTACCATAGCACTACTCGTTTTTAAAATTACAGACTAACATGACTAACTCTAAGACTTTTTTTTTTAAATCAAAAGTATGTTCCTAATCCACTGGGCCAGTTGTCAGATGAAACGATACATGATGTGACATAACAGCAGGCAAAATGTAGATAGTTCTGTGGCACAAATCAGTGTTTGGTGCAGCAGTTCGCTTTTTGTTATGCCTACAGTTATATTTCCAAACACCACAACCTGAAGGAAGCTTCTTCCAGAAGGATAAAAGATAATTTGGGGAAAAAAAAGCCACACATTTGGGGGCTTGCTTACTCTTCATGTAAACTAAGCGTACAGTCTTGTCAAAATAATCACAGGCCACCTCTTTTTTTCCCCCCTTGCAAACTATTCCATCTTTTTCTTTTACTGGCCAAAAAGCCAGCAGAAATGTTGCCCAATTTCCATTTAGGCTTAAATCATTTCAGATCAAGGTAAGAACACAGAAAGAATAGCTATGTGTAGACTATTACACTGATTTTTAGCATTACTATATTCATTCTTTAAAAGTCCAGATATTAAATTATCTGAGATTATTCATAAACACGTTCTCTTTATCATGTTTTATTAAGAAAATAGAATGCACACCGACAGAACATATTAATATATTTTCACAATTAGCCATATTTTCCATATGTGTTGAGACATCTCAGTTACATAAACAAGAACTCCTGAGACTACTATAGGAGATGCACCTTAGCTATAACATCAACAATTTTTATTTATTTCACCTTTTAAAAAAGAAATCGACTTGTGCATGTCAAGTGTCAGTACCGTGGAGTGGTAACTTATTCTTCATTTGTCTGTTTTATAATGCGCAATAGCAATATTGACTAAGATTTTTCTACTTAAATTTATTGTCAGAGCTTTGTTATTGAATATTACGTATTTCAGTTTAAGCTCTGTTTGATAAATATGCCAGGGACATTATGAAAAAGAAAAATTATGATTGAACTTTTGGCCCCATTGAAATCAATGGCAAAACTCCCATGGAATTCAGTGAAGTCAGAGTTTCACCTTAGAAGTACAGTCTTAACATTCAAGTCCAAAGCATCTTGGAAAATTATATTAGTCAGATTTGCACAATGTATTGCTATAACTTCAGTTAAAACCTAGATAGTTTAACTGGTTTTTAATTTATCCTTTAGTATAATAAACTGCTCACATATTTTGTGACAACAATAAATATGTTTTTTTGGAGGGATAGATGGTAACCACTCTGTATGTTCAATACAAAACCACCACCCAAATACATGTACAAAATTTAAAAATCACCACCTGAAAATGTTAATTTTAATTACAAAGACATTAACAAGTTTTAAAAAGGGACACTGTCAAAGTTTTTAAATTAATTAATAATTTTGACCAATTTTAAACTGACGTCTGATGTACAATCTGTTGAATTCATTTTATTTTTAAGTTTATTACTGCTCAAACAAGGCATTTATTTAGAGAAAGCAATATTTCTGCAAGTCTTCTAAAACTAATACTGCATGCATTCTCTACTAAAGCAACACAGCCATTACTTCCTCATAGCCATCTTAATTAGGGAAGTTAATGTATAGCTATTTACATATTAACCAATAAGCCCAGACTTATGGGTTAACCTTAACGCACCCTTCCTCTTGATGCATCTGTATCAGAGGCAGCAAAGGGGAGAGTGGAGTGGGGAGCTGGTGCTGGGTTTTAAGCCAGCTTTAAGAGTCACCTCTGCCCCCTTTGCTGCCACCCATAGAGGCAGCAAAGTGTGTGTGTAGGGGATAGAGCAGGCAGGACAGGTACTCGGGGGGGGGAAGGGGGGAGAAGCAGATCCCCTACACATGCTGGTTCCTGGAGCTGCGTTCCCCCACCCCACGTGCTGCTGTCTATGTATTGGAGGCAGCAGCACGGGTGCACAGGAGTCGGTGCTTGGGGAGGTGGGGGACCAGCTTAAAAGCCAGCTCCCAAGGAGCACTGGCATCCACCTGCCATCCTTCATGTAAACATGTAACCGCTAAAATTTTCAGTGGTTATATATTTACATAAATACACGATTTTTAACATCCCTAGTCTTAACATCAACTAGTACCTGTACAGACTAACTAGGCCACCCCTGAAGCTTAAGTACATGGCTATAGTCATAAAGACATTTTGGCATGACAATAAAATACTAAAACAACAAGAACATTGTTGGTGATTCAAGATATATAAAAATATCTAAAATCAGCATAGACAATACAGGCAGTCCCCGGGTTACGTACAAGATAGGGACTGTAGGTTTGTTCTTAAGTTGAATCTGTATGTAAGTCGAAACTGGCATCCAGATTCAGCCGCTGCAGACCAGGGAGACGCTGAGCAAAGCGGCGGAGGACCCGGGGCCGGACCCGTGGCGCTTCCAGATCTGCAGACCAGGGAGACGCTGAGCAAAGCCACAGAGGACCCGGCCCGACCCGCGGCGCTTCCAGCTGATCTGGAAGCGGCCGCGGGTCCGGCCCTGGGTCCTCCGCCGCTTTGCTCCCCGTCTCCCTGGTCTGCTGGCCCCCGCAGCAGACCAGGGAGATGGGGAGCAGCTTTTCTCGCCCCTGAGGAGGCGGGTGGCGGGACCAGGCGTCCCGCCGCTTCAGTCCTCTGGGGCGAGAAAATCCCCGTTCGTAACTGCGGATCCGACTTAAGTCGGATCCGCGTAACTCGGGGACTACCTGTAGATGTTTAGACTTCTCAGAAGATTATGTGCAATTAAACACAGTTTAGGGTAAAATTAATATTAAGAATTATTTTAAAGTATTACTGGCAGAATCCCTTTAATGATTAAAAGCAGTTTTAGGGAATATGAGGGAAAGCAGACAGTGGTGAATTCTGGAAAGACTCTCTTCTCTGTGCTGATCCTAGAAGAGAAAAGAGAAACAAATAAGCATAAACACACTGTCTTGTAACCTCAGCCTTGTCCCACAACTCGGCATCACACCATTTACAATGTGATTCAACTTCTTTGTGGCACTGTATGGTTTTGCATAACTTTTGTTATATTAATAAACATAGCACTTTTATCACTATAGCATTATTCTATTTATGAGCATTTTTTCAGCATATCTAAGCTGCAAATTTTTACTATCACTTCTAAGCCTCCAGCTAATATCAATCAGCTTGTAGAAAGTGATTATTTAGGACTACAGTAGTATGAGCAGAAATTGCAAACCTGTGTCCATATGGACGTAAATATCCAAAGAATTATTGTAAAGTATTACTTGGCCGTGTCCCTTTATGATTAAACACACCATTTAATGTTTAAGTGATATTAGTAATATTTGTGTATTTTTCTTCAAGATTAGTCTTTCACATCTGCAGCAGACATTCTAAAAAAAAAAAAACCACAATAAAAAAAATGTATAAAAAAATGTAAAATACCAGTTATACTGAAAGCAAAGATCAAGTAATGTAAATTCTATTTTTCATCTAAAAGATGAAGTTTTCCACCATTATTTCTCACTAGAAATCCACAGACTCTTAAATAATCTAAAAGAATGTACACTATAATTGCTATTATTGCTAAAAGGCGTCTCAGTATACTTTAAAGGATATGGTGACAAATACAGTATGAGAGATATACAAAAATAGTAACACAGCTGCACACACTCTCTCGTATTAGTCATCCCAATACACAAATATTCCAAATAAGTTCATCTCCTAATTCAAGACACCATCTAGGAGACTAATTCTCTAAAATAAAGCAAGCATGGATTGCTACTAAAAAAGTCAGGTTTTCTGAATTCAAACAGGATGATTACATTGCATCACACATCTCTAACTTATTCTTCTGAAGCCAGCTCTCCAGAGATTTCCTTTATAACTGAGGCACCTATATAAACCCTCTTATAACAGTCAGAAAATATTGTCACGTTTGCATTTAAACCAGCAAACTCTTATAAATTATTTAAATTACCCATTCTGTCTACCAGATACTGGTTATGCCAGTGGTTGTCCACTTGGGGGACACATATGCTAGAGCAGCGGTTCTCAAACTTTCTGGGCTCTGGAGCCCTTTACATGTGTAAAAATTTTTGTGGAGCCCCAGTGGTCCACTGATTGTATGTGTTGTACCTATCAATGTTTCCAGTTTGTCAACCTCATGGAGCCCCTGGAGATGTCTCGCAGAGCCCCAGGGCTCTGCCGAGCTTAGTTTGAGAAACACTGTGCTAGAGGATACATCAGCTCATCTAGACATTTGCCTGGTCTTACAAAAAGCTTCATAAAAAAGCACTAGCAAAGTTAGTACAAATAACTTGTTTATATTGCTTTATATTATACACTGAAGTGTAAATAAACTATGTATATGCCAATTGATTTTATTAATTTTATGGTAAATGAGAAAGTAAGCATTTTTTCCAGCGATAACATACTGTGTCACTTTTTTAGGTCGGATTTTGTAAGCAAGTCGTTTTTAAGCTATATGAAATTTGGTCATTTGAAAAATAAATCAAAGAGGTTCCAGTAGGTCCAGAAAGGTTGAGAACCACTGGTTTAAAACAGAAAAACAAATGAAAATTTCTGCTATTTTGCCTTCCTCTGACACCCTGATACTCTCAAACTTCTTTCCTTCTATTGTGAGTGATGATATTGTTGAGAAAAGTTTATATGACTTTTCATCCAGGAACGGGATTTTTAAAAAAGTTAAACATTAAAAACCTATTTTCCTCCTATTAGCCTACTCGGGTCAAAATACAGATGACTTCAAATAAGGCAAAATTAACACATGTAATTAAACTACTAAGTCAAGAAACAAAATATTAACACTTCAGAGGGGGTGAAAAAAAAAACCCACAAGTTGCACTTCTGTCTGCTGAACAAGTCAATGAAAGTAACAGATGAAAACAAACCTTTTTCTTAGACCTTGTCTACATTGGAAAGTTCAACTAGCTATATATTTCATATGGTTTACCAGAGTAACACCTTATGTGGATGTTTTTATTCCAGTGTAAGAGCAGCTTGTTTCATGTTCCTGGGAAAGGAGTTTAAGCTAAATTAAGCCAAGAAAGACACTTATGTGAGAGTGAGGATGTCTACACTGGGCAATTATACTATCAGTTTAAACCTCACTGCTTAGGTTATACTATGTACTTTCCCCCCCAATATAGACCACTGGAATGAGTGAGCTCTAAGAAAGCACAGCAAGGAAATAACATACTCTTATGTTTATAAAGTTTGTGTACATTTACAGCACTACCATATACACAGTGAATGTTTAATAATAAACACAGTAACTGACAAAGTCCAAAGATAAAGTTCTCCTACATCAATTTAAAAAGAAACAGAAATACTCCAAATCCAGGAGGATCATATGGTCCATTACATCTTGTCCCTTTATGCCAATGCCCTTAAAATCAATACACACAGAACTATGCGACTTGTTGAATTAATTATCACAGGAACAAGTATTTTTGGAAGATCTGGAAAAGGATAACAAGAAAAAGCATCATATATCCAAAAAACTATTAATAGAAAAAGGCAATATTTTAGACAATGTTCTTAATCACCTCCATCTCAGGAACAATAGGATTGGTTCTTTCTGCTATTTTCTGGAAAAATGAAAGAAGAGCTATTTGGGTGGACATTTACTTAATATGGCACAGTAGTGCTGGCAGATTGTTTTATTTTAGAATTAGTGAAGAGCAAACAGCATTGTTTCCATGTTGGATATTTTTAATATGATGTACTTAAAGTCCAGTGTTACAATACTAATATTTATCCCAGAACAGACTTAAAAAGACCTCTGATAAGAAACTGACTAAAATCCCACATTCCCATGCAACAATAGCAAAAAGTAGTCATACTGTGGTATCGAAAGTACTTATGAATTAAGTATGCAGCTGAGTATGTTAAACCATGTGTTACACAGTCAAGGTAGGAGACTTAACAAGACTTTTTGTTGATCACTATAGTATATTCAACAAAACTTTCCACAAAAATTTAGTCCTTTTTTTATGATGTTTCTGAACAAATGATATTAAAACACAAGGCATCCAACTACAGTATTTTTTCATGACCTATGCAAAAGTACAAACAAGTGTCACAATATTATACCGTCTTTCTATAAAGAACACTCTTTAACAAAGAGAAAATATTAGTTTGTGCGCTATAACAGAGAAACAATTCTTAACTCCAAACAAATGGTAGTTAGAAATAATTCTAGGTCAAGTATAACCTTTAAAAAATACCAATCAATTTCCAAGTACTCCTCCCAGAGGGGTAATTATAGTTCAGTGTCTGCTTCTGGGCATTAAGGACTTTCTTAAATTTCAATAAATCCATTAACAGCTCCATTTTCAAAATAAATATTTTGCAATTCTCTTTCTCTCATTCAAAATATCTGAATAGCCTGTAACACTAATCTGCATTTAAATGTTAGATCAGCATAGCTATATCAGTGAAGGCTATGAAAAAAATCCACACCACTGACTCTGGTAGTTGTACTGATCTAATTCCCTGTAAACACAGCTAGGTCAATAGAAAAATTGCTTCTGTTGATCTAGCTACCATCATTTGGGGACGTGTTGTTGCTACTAGGGATACTAGAGTTTAATCAATTAAACAGTTAACCGATAAGCATTAGCTTATCAGTTAACCTTATCAGTTGAACTCCTGTCCAAAGCCAGCAGCCCATAGGTCTAGCAGCCGGTGGAGTGTTTAACCCAGGGGTTCCCAATCTTTGGATTTATGGGTCCCCGTCTCATACACGAGCTTTTGGAGGATCGGTAACATTCATTTGCATATCTACATATTCATTAAGCAAATAACTTTCTGGTCCTCCCAAAGCCGTCAGTGCCAGCTTTATCAAAACTTTTGATACGGTCACCAACAATATTCTTGCCAGAAAGTTAAGGGACTATGGATTGGATACGTGGACTGTAAGATGGATAGAAAGCTGGCTAGACGAGGGTTTCCCAAACTTTTTACTCTAGTTGGAACCCATTTTCTTAGTAGTTTTTTGCAGCCCAAAAGTATAAATGCATATTAAGAAAAAGAATGAAAAATGAATACATTTTCACTGTGTATTATTTATTCACAATAATAACAGTACATAACATAAATCTTAAAATTCTACTGGTTTAAATTGTAATTAACAGTTGTAAAGTCTGTTTATTTATAATTGAACTAATGGGAAGGGTGATATTGTTTTGCATCACATAGCAACTTTCTGTCAGGAGCAAAAGAAGAAAGTTTTATCCTCAAATCTGATTGAATGTTCAATCTATTTCTATAATTATTTTTGAAGAAAACCAAAAGATAAGAAACTAGTTTCACACTTATATGTCGTGACGAAAGGCATTAAGAATTTGACTGCTTTCTCAGATAAATGTGAATATTCATTTCTACAGCTCAACCAAAAATCAATCAAGGAGAGTTTATCAAAGTTCTCTTTTAAGGCAGAGTCACAGGAAAGTTAAATTAATGAATTCATTTCTGATGCACTCAGTTGTAGTATTTCTTCATTTTCAGTGTCAACAGTAAACGGGTTCTTAATCCACATTTTACTGGCATCAATTGGAGGAAAAATATTCATTTAAACTTGATGTTAGCCCCAAAAGGTGTTCTTGGATTGCTGCAGAAATCTCATCTGAGATATTAGTTTCAGCATATTTTTCTTGTAATTCAGTTAAAGTACAAAAAGACTTAAAGTTTCTCTTGTTAACTCGCTGTGCCCATAAACGAAGTTTTTTAATTGTTGCCTCAACTTTTTTGTGAACTTTGAAAATATTAATTTTAGTGCCTTGTGAATTCAAACTTAAATCATTTAAAAGACAAAATATGTGACAAGTAAGCCACCATTGTTAACCAATCAAATTAATGAAACCTATCTTTAAATGTAAATATAATATCTTTTGCCGATGGAGGGTGTCGCTCCAAGAACAATAAAACTTCATCCTTCATATCAAAGAGTCGTTTCAAAATGTTTCCTTTTGACAGCCATTGAACCTCACAGTGTAGTAGGAGATTCTCATGTTCACTTCCTAATTTGTTGCACAAAGCAGCAAAGCAGTAAAGATTCTGGAATTCAAAGGATGAGATTTTATATAAGTTATAAACTTCACACATTCTTGAAGAGTGGAACTCAAAAGCGATGGCATAGTTTTCACAGCTAGTGCCTTTCTGTGAATACTGCAGTGCACCCATACACAGTCAGGTGCTACAGCTTGAATCCGTGGGATAAGCCCAGTACGAGACCCTGCCATTGCTCGAGCCCAATCACTGCTCAGTCCTACATACTTTTTCTAGTCAATATCGCTTTGAATAATAAAATAATTGATTAGCTTAAAAATTTCGGCAGCTGTTGTTCTTGTTGGAAGTGGTTTATAAAATAAGAAATCTTCTTGAATGGAGCTTTGATAATCATATCTAACAAAACACATAAAATTGGCAGCGTCAGCTATATCTGTGCTTTCATCCACTTGTACTGCAAAAACCTGACTATTCTGTAGTCGATGAATGAGCATTTCTTCAATATTTTTCGCCATTTATTCAATTCTACGTTTCACTGCATTGTTGGATAAAGACAGAGAACCCAACTGATTTCCCTTTTTTCCTCCATAAATACGGAATGTAATAATATTCAATGCAGGAAGTATTAACCTTTCACCAACAGTATGCGGGTAACCTGTCTTGGCTATTAGTTTTGAAACTTCATATGAAGCCAACACAAAGTTTTCATTTGAAGAGCCCATTGAAAGTGTACTTTTCATGCTTTTTTTAAGCAAAAGCTAATTCATTTATCTTATTTATGAAAAAAAAAAATCTATGGGCTTACTCGCGTATTCTGGATGTTTGCATTCCAAATAGTGTTTCAGTTTTTATGGTTTCATGCACTCGTTGGACAGTTGTGTGTAACAGATTAGGCATAATGGCAAGTGATTATCACTACCAACACTTATAAAACCAAATTTCAAATACTCATCAGAATAATTGCGGGTCCAAGGAGTTTTTATCTTCTTACTCTCACTTGTACTAGGCTGCACACTGGTACTAGGCTGCACATCATTCAAACATTTTTTAGTTGTATTTCCAGTCACATTCTTCAGCCATTTATCCATATTGAAGATGAAAATGAGAGGGTATGTTATTGAAAATAAATGAAGAAAGCTTAAGCAGTTAAACTCAGAGGACGTGCACGTTATCCCACTTGCAGAAACGAGCTGAGGCTGCTGTATCATGTGACAGGAAAACCAATGACACAGGCTTGGCTGCATGAAAAAAACATGTGCTTCCTGGGAGATGAAGCCCTTTCCCTGCCCCTACCAGGTGGCCTGCGCTCCCCGGCACTGCCAAAGCACTGTGCTGCCCCAGAGAGCCCGCCCCCTGGAGGAGCCACTGAAATCCCACAGGAAGTAGTCCACCACTCACCCATGGAGACAACCGCTGTCCAGAAACCCTGGCTGCATCCTCCATCCACCTCGGGCCAGAGCTTGGGGATGCGGCACCGCATGGGCAGTCCAGGAGCCCAGAACTCCCGGCCATATCCTCCGTCCAGCCCAGAGCCAGGGCTCAGGAATGTGGCGCCGCACGGGCCAGCTGGGAGGCAGGAATTCCCAGCCGCATCCTCCGTGCAGCCCAGGCCAGGGCTTGGGGACGCAAAGCCGCACGGGCCTGCTTGGAGCCTGAACACCTCGGCAGTCACGCTGAGGCCCAGTATATTTTTGCACTGGGCCGCGGCCCATAGTTTGGGAAACGCTGGTTTAACCAATTGAAATTCAGTCATACACACCAGGGGTGGAGAACACACTGACCCACAGAAAAATCAGGGTCAGATAGGCCTTAGGTTCCCCACCTCAGAGTTACATGGTTAGGGCTTTTTTTGTTTTTTAATTTTTATATCCTTAGAGTTCCTAAACCAACTGAAAAAAAATTCTTTGTCACTGTAGGCCCGGGCTACTCAACTCTGGAAGCCCTGGGGGCCACAATGATACTCACAGCTCATGACAAGGACTGCAACTTAAGTGTGGTTGCATATACATGCAAACATATATGCAAATATATGCAAATAGCTTCTTTCACACTGATGGGCATAAATACAAAGATTAAGGCAAGACTATACAACACACAGGCCCCATTTAAGTCAGTTCTGCTGATATTAATAAAATGCAATATTTATCCGATTTCCACCCATATGACAGCACTTTTAATGAGCAATGACAGTCCAGGAATTTAACTACTAAAATCCGTATCAATAGAAGACTACAAGTATTGACTACTTTTTGGTTTTGGCTCCTACCTGCAGGCCACATGTTGAGCCTCAACCACACCGCGGGTCGCAAACAAAAGGGGCCGTGTGTTAAGTAGCCCTGCTGTAGGCTGTGTAGGTAAGCCAATACAGTCCTTGTAGTATAGGCCTATCCAGTGTCTGCATGGAGCGATCACTCAGGGAGCTCAACTGCCAAATGTAGGTGCTTACACAGGTTCCCAGCTCCTGTGTTTTCTCTCTCAGCCACGCACACTGGAATGTATTTGTCCCTCTGCCAAGGTTTGTTGTTTTACTTAAAGCCCCACCTGCTGGAGTCAGGGGAGTGCACACAACTCTCAGCTTTCACTGGGAAAAGAAAACCAGTAGCTCCTCTGGCTGCAGAGCAACCCCAGGGAATCTTTGGGGCACAAAGAAAAGTCTCATGATTTCCAGGCTGAATCGCAGGATTTCCCAGGCGAAGGCTCTTTGCACACCTGGACTAGGCCATCCGCACTGGCTCTCCCGAGGGTGCAGACAGAGCCCCAGGCTGGTAACCACCTGTCTGGCACAGCAAACACCCAAAGGGGTGCCCCCTTCCCAGCAGAGGTCACGTGGGCTTAGACTCCCCTGAGGCACTGACTGAGCGCGGGAGGGGGTGAGAAGCGCCCCTGAGGCTGGGGCTGCCCCGCCGCGCGCGCAGCCCCGAACGTCCGCGGGGGCAGCCGTTAGGTTCGAACGCCCACCAACCGTTAACCGCCACCCCGCTGAGACCCCTCCCCCCCCCCCACTCCTCGCCCGGCAGGCGACGTTCGTGGAGCGCGAGGGGAACGAGCTTTCCCGCCCTAGGACGGACCCTTACCTGACGGCTCTCCGCGGCGAGGAGCAGCTGCTGCTGGAGCCGGCTCCGCCGCCGGGCGGGCGTCGCCATCGCCCCGGCCGCAGCAGGCAGGAGCGCAGCGCGGAGACGCCAGCGACCGCCGCCATATCCGCTCTTCATCCCCGCACCCGGAGCGGCCGGGCCCCGCCTCCCTCCCGCGCCCCGGGCCCAGTGGCTGAGGAGCCACCGGCCAGGTGTCAACGCAAAGCCAGGTGAGGCTCGGGGAGCAGCCGGCGCCTCAGGCGCGCCTGTGGGCAGGTGGGCTGGGCCAGAATAAACGCCCGTAGCGCCTGCGAGGTGTGCACGTCCTGCTGCGGGGGCTAGTCCGTAGGCAGCCCACACCTGGCCTCGCTAGCCCGTGCCCCAGGGCGCTCGGCGCAGTTGGTCTGCAGTGCAGGGAAAGGCCCCGGGGCTGGTCCCGGCTTCTGGGGCTACACAACTGACTCTGCGCTGGCGCCCTGCAAGGGGGAAGGGTCCCAGAGCCCGGGCTCCCGCCCAAATCTGGCTACGCTGCGGTGTGGTAGCCTGGCTTCACCAGCCCAACGGGTCTGCCGCAGGTGTTTTATTGACCTGTGCGAAGTGCCTGGAGGATCAGAGAGAGCTGGAAAATACCTGTTCAAAACCCCCCACCTCAGACATAGTCTACACACAACCTTCTGTCCTTATAGGGGGAAACATCTCTCCCAAGCAAGGGCATCTTCCTTCAAACGAGTCGAATTCCACTGCCCTGCTATTTTAGAAATATATGGCTGAAAAGAGCGGCGAGATCCTACATGTCATCTAGTCCAGCCCCTTGCATTGTTTTAACAGGGTGAAATACACAAGCAAGATCAGAATAAAAGCAGAGGGTATGTCTGTATTGCAGATGCCACAGAACAAGTGCCAGCTGGGTAGTAGCCTCCAGCACGCAATGGCCCCATTGTGCTTAGTGATGTCATACATGTTGCCAGCTATTAATAAAACACTATATATTGGCAAACTTCCGAGTCATACAGGCTTAAACATGCTCCTGCAGTAGTTAATAGTACCCAAGTATATAGAAAGGGGAAGAAAATTTAAAATTGTACGATTTAAAGAATAAGTTCCGGACTCTTGTGCAAAAATGAGTGTCTAAACAGAAGAGGCAGGGATCACTACTGCTAAAATTTTATGATAAATAACCTTACAATGATAAACCAAGGACCAGGCTTCATATCCTGTCATTGAAAGAAGGGGGAGCAGCATATTCTCACATTGTGATCTCTAATTATACTTGTGTAAGTACAATACACCGATACCTAAAGATGTCTAGTAGTCACTTATATATTGAGATTGTGTATACTTAAGCCTCTAGAAATTACACTAGGCTGCATCTCGTTACATAGTGCCTCACTGATTTAAGATTTAAATACATTTTCATTATATATAAACCCTTTTTTATTATTTCTGCATTTCTTACTGTTCTAAGTTAACAAATTATTACTTTAAAATTGTTTGGAGAAAGCAATGTACACACTAAATACATTTTAGTCTGCATAGTGGAGAAGGAAGTCGGAGACTATTTGTTGATGTATTCTTGATTTGTGGTCCTTTCCACTTGTATTATACAGATTTCTAAGTATAGGGCTTATTAATGTGTGTAGAGCCCAGCACTAGACATAAAGTCAGCTTGTATATATATGACATTACACACTGAACAGCCATATCAGTTCTACAATGCACTCTTTTAGTATATTGTTAAGCTGTTGCTTTTAATTTATTGCACAACATTTGCCATATAACACTATTGTTTTGACTAAAACCATTTGAATGTGACTTTGAGAATGTTAATTTCAAAGTCATAGAATCATAGGATTAAAAAAGACCACAAGAGTCATCTAGTCTAACCCACTGCCAAGACAGAAAATCTACCATCTAACTAGTGTACCTTCAAATTATGTTTTGTGGCTTATTCCTTTGCCTTCATCCAAATTGAGGCTTTATCTACACTGTCAGAGGGAAAGTTCTGTTAATAGTGTTGCTCACTGAACTTTATGGTGTGGAGCCTACAGCAAAACCTCTCCTGCTGCAGAGAAGCCGTTGCCAGCTCTGTTCCCCAGGGAAGCAACTTCCCTGCTGCTGCTTGTTCAGCTCCCGGGGAGGAGGCTTCACTGCAGCAAGGAAGCCTCTTCCCCGGGAGTGGAGTTCCCTGTGGTGGAGTCCTTGTCCGTTCAGCTCCGGGCAGGAGGCTTTGCTGCCCTGCCTTAGCAAAGCTGCCTTCCTGGGAGTTGGCTGAGTTTAACCAACACCATTAATTGATAAGCATCATCTTATTGGTTAAATGGTTAGTTAAGCTTGTCAACACTGCAGGGCAAAAGTCGAATTAAGATACAGAACTTCAGTTACATCAAATGCGTAACTGAAGTCTAAATAGCTTAACTTGGCTTTTGGCTCTGTCTAAACAGCAGGAAGTCAAAGGAAGAACTCTCTCGTGAAATGAGGGTTACAGGAGTTGGAGTAAGAAGTCCTCCATCTCGACATTATTTCGAAATAATGGCTTGCTATGTAGATGCGCATTTTGTTATTTCAAAATAACGTTAATTATTCCGAAATAACGCTGCTGGGTAGATGTATCTTTTCACACCAAGGGTGCATCTACACAGCACCCTTCTGTTGGAATAAGCTATGCAATTTGTGCTACACGAATTGCGTAGCTTATTCAGAGTCTAAATCAAAATAAGTCACTATTCTGACAGATCCCTTAACCCTGGTGCAACGAGGGTTACAGGGATGCTGGAATAGGGTCCTATTTTGGGAAATAGCGGGCACTTTTAAAGATGCGGTGCTTCGGTATTGCAAAAGAGAAACATAGTCTAGATGTACCCTCACATCCCTAGTGCACACACAACAGCTGTTTTCCTGCAGAACTCTAAGCAGCGCTGTAACTACCAGTGCTTTACATCTACCAGTACAGCAACAGTGGATTTAGTGTGCACCAACTGCTTTGTGAGTGTGAATATCTTGAGAGTTAGAGAACTTTGAGCTGATTTACTATACTGTAAATTGCCTGTATAGTCAAGTCCTGACACAGTACACTTCACTTAGTACAGTCATCAGCTTCATCTTCCAGTGGAGTGTTTCTATTTACTGCCATTCGAAGCACTGGAAGAAATTGCCTAGGAAGGTTGTAGAATCTCCATCATTGAAGATGCTTAAGAACAGGTTAGATAAACATCTGTCAGGGATGATCTAGATCCGTGGTCACCAACACGTCTCAATCAGTCGCTTGTGAGGCGTCCTGTCTGCCCCCTCCGAGAAGCCCCACTATCTACCTCAAGTGAAAATGGAGGTAGTATCGGCTTCCCAGGGATGGACAGAAGTCCTGCAGCTTAGCGCCACTTCCGGCGATTCCAGAAGTGGCGCTAGCTGCTCTGTTGGGCGTACTGCGGGAGAGAGCATCGACTCCGGAGTAGAAGCACTGCGACTTTCCTGCACCGCACAGGAGGGGTGAGTCAGCCCTGGGGCAGGTGCACGCAGGGTTTCCCTGTGCCGGGGGAGTCGGCCCTGGGGCAGGTGCGCCCGGGGTTTCCCTGCACCGGAGGGGTTGGCCTCGGGGCAGGCACGCCTGGGGTTTCCCTGCGCCGGGGGGGGGGGGTCGGCCCCGGAGCAGGTGTGCGCAAAGCTTCCCTGCGTGGAGGTGGGGGGGGGTGAGTTGGGCCCGGAGGAGGCACACACTGGCTTCCTGGGGGGAGGGAGAGAGAATCCTGGGAGGAGGCAGATGCAGGGGACTCTCTGCCTCCACTTCCCCCCCGTCCTCACTGCCCCATTCCTACTCCCACATTCCCACTCCCCACCGCCCAGTTCCCTCTCCCCAGCCAAAGAACTTTGTCCCCACTCTCCTGTCCCCAGCTACAGAACTCTGTCCCCATTCCCATCCCTCATTCCCCTGTCCCGAGCCACAGAACTCTGTCCCCACTGGCACCCTGTCCCCTGCCAAAGCACCCACTAGCACCCTTCCCCAGTACTATGTCCCCTGTTCCCAACAACACAGTTGGGGCCACTTTAGTGAAGCTTGGTGGGGGGAGGAAGAGGAGGGTTTTTTTGCATCTCACTTGTGTGGCCCCAACTGATTTTCTTGGGTCAGTGACCCCTGACTCAAGACAGGTTACCTGCCCTTCTCAGAAATAAAGACAATGCAGAAACTTTTTGTTTGACACAGTATTTTATTTAAAAATGAAGCCTGGCCAACAAACCCCAAACTGGGGCCAAGCCCCCATCTGGCCACAGCATCATAACACTCCTGTGCTCCCCTTTCCCTTAGACCCTACATCTGAGCCTATCATACACTGGAACCCCCTGCCCTGAGCCCCTCAAATACCCCAACCCAAATTCCTGAACCCTCACATCCTGAAGTCTGTGGCTTGCTTAGTACTCTACTACATCTGACCCCAGCACTGTCCAGCCTGGTGCCCCCTCTCCGAGCCAGTGTCCCCTTATCCACCTTCTCCTGCATCCAGATTTCCTCCCAGAGCTTGCACCTCTCACCCCTTCCCACACTCAAATCCCTCATTCCCACCCCAGAGCCTACACATCCTGTCTCAACCCAGCAAGGTTACGGCTAGACTGCAGGAGTTTTTCAGGATTCCGGAGATATCCCAGAAAAACTCTTCTGCATCCAGGGATGCATTTGTTCTTCCATTTCTTTTAGTGGAAGAGCAAACATGATCTTTTGGTCACCTCTGTATTCCTCTTTCCACAAGGAATAAGGGGGCTTCCAAAAGAAGGGGTTTTTCTGACATTTGGTCCAGTCTAGACAGGCCAAATATTGGAAAAACCTCTTTCTACAGAAGAATTGGGGAAAAAAAGCAGCAGTATAAGGGTTGGGGATAACCAAGTCTGTTATGGACCTGAAAGGTTTGTGCCCATATAAGATGGGAATGTGCATGTCAATCATTCTACATCTCATTAATTCAAAGCACATGAGAAAAAGTAACAAGTATACATTCTTTGGGCTAACATCTCAGAGATACTTGTTATGTTGAATCATGCAAATGGTGAGGCATTGAAAAGGATGGTTAAACAATATGTCTCTGCTACTTTCCATGCCTGCAAAACCACAAGTAAGTGGTTCATCAACAGAGCTGCACTTGACTCCTCCAGAGAAGAAAATTCAAGCTATCCTTCTAAAAGAACAAATTTGCCATATTAAAAGATAGTATGGATGCCAAAATCTACATGAAAATAGTTTATGTTTACTCATTCATTTTCCAGCTCATTATTGCTTTCAGTGGTCACATAATTCATGCAGATAACTTGCAATTTGCATCCAATTCTGTACGGAGGAGTGCATTCACTTTCCTGACAATCTCTTGTCTGGTTTTGCCTGACAGGAAGTGGGGATGAGTGAGTGAGCGGAATTACCAAACCATGATTGGGCCAGGCTGCCTGGGTTCCCTTCACACTTCAAATGTTGCAGGGGAAGTGCCAAAACCCATATAAGATCTTTAACTCTCTATACCAAAAAAGTCTCAAACTTTTTATGTCACGCCCTCCCATACCTGTAATGTAATGTGTCTGCACCCTTCCAGGAGCCTGCTCCTGGAATGGGGTTGGGCGCTGGAGCTACAGCAGAGGTTGTGGCCAACAGTGAGGCAAGGCCAGAAGCTGGGAGCAGGAGTTGCAGATGGGAGCCAGGCTGCAGTCAGGAGGTAAGGTTGGGGGCAGGAGCTGAAGTTGGGACCTCGGCTGAGGGCAGGGCTGAGGCCAGGGCCAGACTGGAGATTGGTTCAGAGTGGGGATGGTTGTCCTGTGCCTCTGATCTCTGTTCCTTGAGCATTCATACACCTGCCACAAGAAGGAAACAGTTCAGATATCAATCATATCAGAGGAAAAAATGCCCAACATACATACAGCAACACCAGAGGCCTTACGAACAAAAGCAGACAGAGACCACAAAGACCAGTCCACCAGCAGTATCTCAACCTACTTCCTCTAATAAACAAATCTGAAAGCCCAGCGTTTACATCATCCACCCATCTGTGTGTATGCCATTTGCTTCCATTCTTCCTGAAATGGCATGCCATCACCACAAACAAATGGACCCAAGAAGTCATCCAAGTGGGCTATAACTTCCTTTCCTGTCTTTACCCTCTACCCACTGCTCCTCCCCATCCCTCTTTAGTGACCCACTCAAAAATATTTGCTAAGCCAAGATGTAGATCATCTCCAATTAGGGGCAGTGGAAACTGTTCCCATACAACATGGGGCAGGGATTTTACTCCCACTGCTTTTTAACACAAAAGAAAAATGAGGGATGGCAACCTATCCTTGACCTCAAGTGACTGAACAAATTTGGGAAGAAGCAGTAGTTCAAGATAGTCACCTTAATAACAACACCAGTACTGGAGTGAGGGGACTGATTTTCAGTCCTCGACCTATAGGATGCTTATTTTCATGTTAAGATATCCACAGGCATTTTCTGAGATTTACTTTGGATGCAGACCACTATTAAAGAAAGCTTTTATCTTTTGGCCAGTCAACCACATCCTGCATTTTTTCAAATATCCTCATTGTAATGACACACTTAGAAAACAAGAAATAATAATATTCCCTTACTTGGAGGACTGTCATTTGAAGTTAAACATTTGCTCAGACACCATTTGCTCTACCCAAACAATGACAGATTTCTTCCAGAGTCTTTATTTACAAATAAATAAAAAGAAATCAACAATGGAATCAGCTCAACAGTTAGAATTCATCTGTGCTTACCTCAATTCGGTGGCAGTGAAAGCAGCACTTCCACAAGACAGATTCAACATGATAAAAAGGTACTCATAGCCACAGTGTGGAACACCCCATACATGGCTACAACTGTTGGACCACATGACAGCATGCATGTGTCTTATTAAATGTGCACTTGCACATGCAATGCCTGCGAGAATAGCTAGAAACCATCTACAGACCAAAAACACAGATTAAATATATGATTAATGATGCCTCCCAAGATGAAGGAGTCACTAATCTGGGGGAGTCAAAATGCATATTACTCAAAAAATCTCCAGGTTTTTGGACCTTCAATCTTAAGAGTTATGGCAAAGCAAGGTCTAAAGGTTCCCATTCTACACTGTCAGCGTGATCCCTTACTTTCCAGTAATTGCGATTTTATATCACAGCAACTTTTCTGTCACTTTCTCCCTCCATTAAGCTAGCTTCTATTATGGGATAATTACAGAAATCAAAATACTTGTCAGATCTTAGAACACAATGCATGGTATTAAACTAAACACTAGATGGCATCAACTGCATGAGTTCAAAGGCTATGTTATAGATCCACACTATTGCATATTTCCAGTTCTTGTGCAACTTTCTATGCATCAATATTTTTTGGGAAAAAAATCAATACTTTGGAAAAACATGAAATGCACAAACTGGTCTTTAAAACTGTCACACATTCTACAGTAATAGTGGACTTAACTAAGACCATCATGATATAAAACGAGAAAATCACAAGAAATTACATCATCAAATCTTTCTGCTAGCATTACCATTATATTCTCCATAAGGATCTTTCTGATAGATAATGGCAGAGTAATATATCTAAATGCGAGGACAACTATAGGCTACACAATATGATACAGTCTCGCATGACCTTCTTATCAGTAAACTAAGGAAATACAACATATATGGATTACTATAAGGTAGGGCTATGTCTACACTACAGGGTTTTTCTGGGATATGTCCAGGGAACACATCTGTTCTACCACTTTTTTTTGCGGAAGACGCTCTTTTGGAAGCTCTGTCTTCCTCATTCCACGAGGAAGAAGGGCTCTTCCAAAAGAGTTTTTTTCTGAAATTTGGCCCAGTGTAGACTGGCCAAATTTTGGAAAAGCCTCTTCCAAATTTGTGTACCTTTTTCCGATAAATCATTGTAGTTTAGACATAGCGTAGGTAAATAACTGGTCGCATGACTGTTCTTAGAAAGTAGTTATCAATTCACAGTCATGCTGGAAAGACATAACTGGGGCTTCACAGGGATCAGTTTTGGGACCAGTTCTGTTTAATATCTTCAACAATGATTTAGATAGTATCATAGAGAGTACGCTTATAAAATTTGTGGCTAATACCAAGCTGGAAGTGTTTGCAAATTCTTTATTGGGTTATAATTCAATATAATCTGGATAAATTGAAGAAATGGTCTGAGGTAAATAGGATGAAGTTCATCAAGGACAAATGCAAAGTACTCCACTTAAGGAGAAACAGTTTCACACATACAAAAATGAGAAGTGACAGTCTAGGAAGAAGTACTGCAGACAGGGATGTTGGGGTCATAGTGGAGCATAAGTTAAATATGAGTCAACAGTGTGACACTTGGAAAAAAAAGCAAACATGATTCTGGAATTTATTAACAGGAGTGTTGTAAGCAAGACACGAGAAGTAATTCTTCCACTCTACTCTGCACTGATTAGACCTCAATTGAAGCAGTGTATCCAGTTCTAGGCAACACATTTCAGGAAAGATGTGGAGAAACTGAAGAAAGTCCAGAGAAGAACAACAAAATTACCTATGAGGGAAGACTGAAAGAACTGGATTTGTTTAGTCTCGAAAAGAGAAGACTGAGAGGGGACATGATAGCAGCTTTCAAGTACCTAAAATGTCACAAAGAGAAGGGACAAAAATTATTGTCCTTAACTTCTAATGATAGGACAAGAAGCAATGGACTTAAATTGCAGCAAGGGAATTTTAGGTTGGACATTAGAAAAATCTTCCTAACTATATGGGTTGTTAGGCACTGGAATAAATTGGCTTGGGAGGTTGTGGAATCTCCATTATTGGAGATATTTAAGAGCAAGTTAGATAAACATCTGTCAGTGCTTGGTCCCACCATGAGTAAAGGGAAGTGGACTTGATGACCTCTTTGTTACCACTGTAATCTATGGAAATGTATGATTGGGCTGGAGTTTATTTGGATTTTAAAATTGAGTCTGTGAGTTAGCCTTATTGGTATACAATCCTGTCAGCCTAACCAAAGGAGGGGGGTGAGGGGTTTCTCTGTCTAAAGATGGGTTTCACCCATCACCAAATGCTTTGCACTCATTACCAGATGCTTTGCATTCCATCCCAAAAGAGCTGCACACGATCCAAAAAGCTTTGCACACTGCCCAAATGGTGTTGCACTCAGCCCTACTAACATCTTCCCTCCTTTTTGTCTATAAATACCCTAGCTGTGATTCAGGGCGGGTTCCATCTTTTGGGATTGGTCTTTTGGGTTCAGCTTGTGTTGTTGTGTAGGTATGCTAGTAGTATGTTTTCCTGTTTGTCATTAAATGTATGGAAGAGTGATTGAATAGTGTGACCATGTGGCTGTGGGTAGTGGTTGTCCTGCCAGTGGGATTAGTTTCCTGTGGAGAAGTCCCATGTAAACGATAGCCCAGCGCAGGGTTGGCTACTGAGAGTTTATTCTACACCCTATTGGATTACCACGTGGAGAGCGGAAGGCCCTTCGCTACGGAGTCCAGACATCTGCACCTGCCAGGCCGGATGATCCGGAGTATCATCGAGGGATCTCCTCACCATTCCTCGAGGCTTCCTATTAGCCAGAGCATTGAGGTTGTGAGCTCCGAGACCTGTGTATTCAATCGAGTGGATGTAATATATATACCTTGTGTATTGGAGATATTCTATCATCTTTTTCTTCTGGGATAGGGTGGGCAAATTGATATTTCACCTTTTCTGATTCTTTACAATATATGGTTTGGCCCCATATCTTGTCTCCGGCTCATTTGTTTTAAAACTCATAACCGGTGACAAGATATGGGGCCAAACCATATATTGTAAAGAATCAGAAAAGGTCAACACGTGAAATATCAATTTTCCCATCCTATCCCAGAAGAAAAAGATGATAGAATATCTCCAATACTCAAGGTATATACATTATATCCACTTGATTGAATACACAGGTCTCGGGGCTCACAGATGTAGATGGAAAACTTTAAGCACACCTTTTCAAAATATTTTCAAAAAATATTTATCTCCGTAATCATCTAACTACTAACTGTCATCAGAATTTACACCAATGAGATCAACATTTAGTTTAATTGCACATATTTAAAAACAAAAATTACATTTAATGTGTACAAAAAATAAAGCTCAAAAACTAATATGCATTATATTGGCAGTTTTCAATGCAAAGAGTGGTTTTTCTTCTTTTCTTGGCAAATTCTTTTTATATTTGGTTTAATACTGGAAAGTTGGATTCGCATATCCGACATGGCATTCAGTCGATTTCTGAATTTCGTTTTTGTTGCATAATTCAAGAACCCAGTTTCACACAAGTATGTGCTGGTGAAGGGTGTAACAACTGACGAATTGCACGTCTTGATAAAACTGAATGTTCTTGACATAAGCTGCCCCAAAATGTAATCAGAAAAACTTTAAATTTGTGTATTAATTGGCCGTCTGAAGTGAACACAAATGAAAATTGTTTTCAATAAAATTAATGAGTGCTTCAATATTAATTTTTTAAAAATAATAAAATGTTATTGTAATGGAATTTTCTTGCTGAACCCTTATTTTCACTTCATGGAACCCTGGGGTTCCGCAGAACACCATTTGGGAAACACTGGTCTAAGGGCTTCAGTTAAAACACAAAGCAGTTCCATATTTATTTTGTAATCTCTTTTTCATCATTTTTATGTCATTAACAAACACAAATATTTGTCATTATTTTATGTCATTTGTTGAATTATAGAGTAAAATGTATACAAAATATGCATGACTCATCAGAACTCACATCTAATGTGAGCATTATAACACAGTTTATTTTCTCAATTCTAAATTCCAGAGAAAAGTTATACTGGAAGCTGTCCTGTTGGCAGACATCAATGTATTTTACTATATGGATACAAATTCAATCAGCATTACTAATAACATAAAAGGAAGGTGTCATTACAAATGTAAAACAAAGAAAAAAAATCCTGAAGTCAAACTCACATCATATTCCTTAATCAGCTTATGTTCTAACAAGACCTTCTTTCTTTACATCCAATGCAAAGCATTCTGTAGATTTCCCCTCAAACTGTTTGGCTGTGATAAATCTAATTACAGAATGTCTATAACTTTTGCCAAAACATTGATTTCGAAAGCAATGACTTGGAATGAAGAACTCAGCATGATCTCACAAAGAAAGTTGTCTCCAACTCATTTATAAAGGGATCAGCTCTAATACAATCCATATTAAAAACAATTACAAGGCCAGGTTTTCAGAAAGGGTACAGCAGGGGTGCCCAAACTTTTTTCAAAGAGGGCCAGATTTGATGAAGTGAACAAGCGTGAGGGCCGACCATTTTGCCTGACATTCTTTGAACCATTAAAATTAAATGCAAATTAACTATTTTATGCAAAGTTTATTGCAAACGGCATACTTTTCATTTCGTCACATAGATGACAAATCTAAACAGGTGTTAAATCACTCTGCCTTTCATATCTGAAGGCCAGATGAAAAAAAATCCAGGAAGCTGAAATATATGTCAGGAACATTGTAAAGTACATTACATATTATTGGTAATAAAGGTTGTCTGTCAACTTTTAAGTTCAAAAAATATGAACAGGAACATAACACCAAGTATACATGTTGTGTCCAAATATATTTATAACTGATTTAGACCAACTGACATTAACTGAGATTTTACAATGTATTCATCTCAATACATATGGATTCGTTGGGGGCCATAAAAGATAGATATTGCCAAATTACCTGTGGGGCCGTATTAAACTGGAACACGGGCCGCAATTGGCCCCCGGGCCGGACTTTGGACATGCCTGGGGTACAGCTTCCATGTGCATGGTAATCATGAAAATCTGCTTGTGTTTCAGAAATTATCATCTTAACCTTTGGGCACGAGGCATTTTTACATGAAAAATATCCTTATTGTCCCAAGCAAGTCTGAAAATTCTATATAATTTTCAGTGCAGTTCATATTCTGTATGCCAATGGTCACCAACCAATAGATTGGGATCTACCGGTAGATCTTGGAGCCTCTGACAGATGATCCTGACTGGTTTAGCCGGAAAGCTATCTGGTGCGGGCACTTCAGTTGCCCCTCCACTCAGTGTCATGCTGCTCCTGCCCTCTGCCTTGGAGCTAACCCCCTGGGAGCCTCCTGCTTGCTGTGCAGGGTGTGGGTGGGAGAAGGGGGGCACTGATATCAGGGTAACCCTTCTCCCCCCACTCCCGCACTCTATCTCCACAGAGAGAAGGGGATGGAGGGAGTGTGACAATGCAAATCTCTGTCACTTTCACACAGCATGTGTGTGTGTGTGTCAGTCACAAACACACTCTATCCCTCACTCATCTCCTGACCCAGCATATATTTGTGTTGTGGGGTTGTTATTACTTTTACTGCTTGCAAAGTGGGTTAGTTTTGGTTTGTGACTGGCCTGTGCATTTCATCATTTTCATTTCTCTCTTACACTTACATTTAATTCTTTGAGTAGTGAGTTCTAAAATGCCTAACTTGCCATGGCTGGAGCCATTATCCCTGTGGTAATTGCTGCTCCTGGAAGTGTTGGCATGGCCCTGCAGTCCTTGGGAAAGGGAGAGCAGGGGGCATCCACATGCTGTCCCTTATGCTGCTTTCCTAATGTGGGAGGCAGGTCTATCCCTGTGGCAGCCAGTGCTGGCTGCCCAGATACTGCCAGAATGGGTGGAGGAGGCTAAGATCAAGCCAACCATCCTGTACTCCAGAGGCTGATGCCCTATCCCCAAGTTCACTCCATCTCCCTACCTTCTGAGGGTCCTTTATCTTGCTTTCCTAATGCGGGAGCCAGGTCTATCCCTGGGGCAGCCTGTCTTGGCTGTCCAGTGGCTCCCAGGGTAGCGGGACTTGAACCCACCCCACCCTCTGCTCCAGGGGCTGATGCCCTATCCCTAATTTCACTGGAGATCCCACTCCACCTCCCTGTCTTCAGCGGGTCTCTTATCCTGCTTTTCTAACACAGCAGCCTGTGTTGGCTGTCCAACTATGGGCAGGCTTTGAAGCCGCCACCACCCTGCGCTCTCCAGACAAATGCCCTATCCCCTAGACCACCCCGGAACTCACCCTACCTCACTATCTTCAGCAGGTTCCTTATCCTGCTTTCCAAATACGTGAACCAGCTCCATCCCTGGGGCAGCCTGTGTTGGCTGTCTGGCTGCTCCCAGGCTGGGTGGAAGGGGGGGGCCACAAGCCCCCGACCCTGCACTCTCCAGGCAAATGCCCTATCCCCTAGGCCACTCCAGAACCCACCTCATCTCCCTACCTTAAGGGCATCCCCTCCCACACTCCAAACGCCTTGGCCCAAGACCGGAACCTGCACCCCAACCCCCTATCCCCTCCTGGTGAAAGTGAATGAGATTCGGGGACGAAGGGGGATGGAGTGAACAGGGTGAGGCTTCAGAGTAGGGGTGGGGCATGGGCGAGGCCTCAGAGAAGCGGGGGAAGGAAGCCAGGCACGGGAATTTGGGTTTGAGGTAGATCTTACATTGCACTTAAATTGAAAAAGTGATCTCATGGTTAAGAAGGTTGGAGACCCCTGTTGTATGCTACCATCTTGTTCCTGTGCTTAGATGTCTGTATGCTCTATCACAATAGAGTGCCATCTTCTTAGTATGCAGACATTGTTACTGTGTTTGAGCAAGAATCTCAGTGACTTTTGTCCAACTTAGAATCAAATTAATTCATTTCTCCTAGTCATCACAGATTGTTTTTCGTACAAAATATGCTGGGTCTTTGATCAGTTCTTTTACCTGGAGAATGCCTTCATGAAAAAGCTGACAAGGTGGATGAGGAAATACCTTTAATTGAACCAACTTCTGCTGGTGGAAGGGACTAGCTTTCAAGCTTCACAGAGCTCTTCTTTAGGTCTGAAAAATGTAACCAGAGTGTCACAGCTAAATACAAGATGGGATAGATTGTTCAGTATAAGCAGTTAACATATGTTGCAAAAATGCTTCAAATGAAATAGACAGTGTCTCTGAATCATAGGACAAATGAGGATTAGTAAGTTCCAAATTGTTGTTAAGAGCCTAAATCCAATGTCTCTTTTGAAAACATGACACGTAGGCTATGTCTACACTACAGAGTTTTGCTGGCAGAGAGTATGCTAGTGAAGTGCTCATTAGCATTTGTCGCGCTGTCATTAGCATATTCTCTGCCCGAGGCTTTTTGCGCAAAAACAAGCAGTGTAGACGGATCTGTTTTGCACAAAAACTCCCTTTTGCGCAAGATCTGTATACCTCCTTTTTTGGAGCATAAGGATTTTGCGCAAAAGGGATCTGTCTACACTGCTTGTTTTTGTGCAAAAACCTCTTTCACAAAAAGCCTCAGGCAGAGAATATACCAATGACAGCGCAACAAATGCTAACGAGCGCTTCATTAGCATGCTCTCTGCCAGCAAAACCCTGTAATGTAGACATAGCCTTAGTGTTTAGTAGAGTTATGAATTCAAGTTACCTTGCTCATCTTTTGAAGTTTTTGTGTAGGTTTCCTTTGAGGACTAAGATTGAGAGGTCAGATATAGAATGATCACTCTGAAAAATGTTTGCCCACATATAAAACTGTTACCCACTTATGTTTAATGTTCTGTCCTGCCTTGTATTAAACCGTGATACTCTTGTTATCTTTTTCAGACCTGAAGAGGAGCTCTGTAAAATCCAAAAGCTTGCCTTTGTCACCAACAGAAATTGATCAAAGAAAAGGTATTCCCACACCCACTTTATTTCTCTTCTATGCTGGGACCGTTATGGCTACCAACAACACCTCAAAAATTCTGAACAGGATGTTTTGTACTGCATTATCTCTTCTCATATGAAATTTCAGTCTTTGGATCCCTATGCCAAAAAGACTCTGCCAATAGCCTGAACCTATAGGATGCTAACAATCAAAAATTTCCATGAAACAGAATGGTAGGAAATAGGATTCCTGAGAGAGCTGGCCTAGTTCATAATATGGACAACTGAGATTGGTTAAATAATAAATATGAACTTAATGCTGGTTGGAGAGCACTGGAATTATATGCTCCTTTTGCGCTGCCATGCTCAAGAAGTGAGATACCACAGGGAAGTGACTGTAAGATGCTGGAGTACAGGCAGCCTACCTAAGTGGGTGAAGTAAGACCTTTCCTGATGACTGTGGTGACAGGTTAATGAGAAGCAAAGATTCAGGGATCAAACACTGATCCAAGGGTGAAGCTGGAATCAGGGTTGGGGGTGAAGCTGAATATCAGAACCAGAATCAGAAGCTAAAGTCTAAGACTATAGGTAAGCCAGAATCATATTCAGAAGTACAGCCATGGGGTCAGAGCTGAGAGTTAGAAGTCAAAGTCTGAGCTGAAGAGAAAGCTGGAATCAGTCTGGGACACAGTTGAGAGCTGGAGCCAGGAGTCAGAAACCTAGACAGGAAAATTGGGGCTGAAGAAGGGCTTGGACCAAGGACTGGAAAAGAAAGCAGAAGTGAGAGACGTGTAAGCACAGCTGCAGGCATAGTATGTTTTGAGCAACCAGCACAACCATCTGAAGGGAGCTCATTGGGCCCAGCTCAAGTTGTCAGGTTGCCTACCGCCCAAGCTGAGAGCCACATGGCCCTCCTGTCAGTGATGGACTAGTTGCAATTCCCACATGGACTTCCTCATCAGCTCCAGGTACAGAGAGTTGAAACAGTCCCAACCTGAAGGAGGCAAATTCACAGATCACTGCAGCTGTCTTCAAGAGGACAGCACCAAAACTCTTTACTAGCAGAAAATGGCTGATTTTTTTATTACAATTGCCATTTTGGATGTTCAGGAGCAACAATGAATCCAAGAGAACCAAAAAGTTGCACACCACTTTGACAATTAGTGGTACGAATTCTCAGTTGAAGGTATGATTGAAGTTGTTGCCAGTTCTTCAAAGTGCTCATTTCTATCATAATCACCTCAGTCCTTTCTCAGAACCATGTTGCTACCCATAAGAACTTTCATAGCAATCAGGTAAGAGATTGGAGGGGTAAAGATGTTAAATTTAATTTAGCTCCTGAAAGAAAAAGCCTAGAACAAGTTCAAATTAACACTGTGGGGGTATGTCTACACTACCCTCCTAGTTCGCACTAGGAGGGTAATGTAGGCATACCGCACTTGCAAATGAAGCCCGGGATTTGAATTTCCCGGGCTTCATTTGCATAAGCGGGGAGCCGCCATTTTTAAAACCCCACTTGTTCGAACCCCGTGCAGCGCGGCTACACGGGGCTCGAACTAGGTAGTTCGGACTAGGATTCCTATTTCACGAGGTGTACCGGTAGTTCGGAATAGGAATCCTAGTCCGAACTACCTAGTTCGAGCCCTGTGTAGCCGCGCTGCACGGGGTTCGAACAAGCGGGGTTTTAAAAATGGCGGCTCCCCGCTTATGCAAATGAAGCCCGGGAAATTCAAATCCCGGGCTTCATTTGCAAGTGCGGTATGCCTACATTACCCTCCTAGTGTGAACTAGGAGGGTAGTGTAGACATACCCTGGGAGATGTCTTTTGTAATTTTAGTTCTTGTTGAGAGAGAGTTTTCAGAGTAGAGCAGGGGGGAAAGTAATGGTGGTTGGATACTTGTTGGAAGAGAGATGCATGGTGGCTTGCTGATTCAGTAACCTGGTGCAGATACAGTCAACTATGATCAGCTGGGGAAATTCAGACAATAGAATTGGTTTGAATATGTGAAAACACGCCGCTGATTTTGAACACTGTCTTTGGAAAAATTAGAATTTTCTGAATAATTCTTTTGGAAAGTTCCATTATCAATCATGAAACAAAAACAGATTATTTATATAACTTAGGGTGGGGTAGGGAAAAACGAGTAAAAACGTAGTTGTTGGGTTCCAGAGTTTTCTTGGACAGTAAAGCTACACTGGGCAAAATGAAACATCAAGTGACTGCAGATTCAAATTACAACAAAAAGGGTATTTGAAAGGAGTTCTGTTTATATCTATATTTAAAAAATGATTCTCAATTCCATAAACATTTATTTATTTTTAATTGTGTCAGCAGGATTAAATCCTGTTCTCTTTTCATAGAATCATAGAATAATAGGACTGGAAGGGACCTCAAGAGGTCATCGAGTCCAGCCCCCCACCCTCAAGGCAGGACCAAGCTCCGTCTACACCATCCCTGACAGATGGCTATCCAACCTGTTCTTAAATATCTCCAGAGAGGGAGATTCCACCACCTCCCTTGGCAATTTATTCCAATATTTGACTACCCTGACAGTTAGGAATTTTTTCCTAATGTCCAATCTAAACCTCCCCTGCTGCACTTTAAGCCCATTACTCCTTGTCCTGTCCTCAGAAACCAAGAGGAACAAATTTTCTCCTTCCTCCTTGTGACACCCTTTTAGATATTTGAAAACCGCTATCATGTCCCCCCTTAATCTTCTTTTTTCCAAACTAAACAAGCCCAGTTCATGAAGCCTGGCTTCATAGGTCATGTTCTCTAAACCTTTAATCATTCTTGTCGCTCTTCTCTGTACCCTTTCCAATTTTTCCACATCTTTCTTGAAATGTGGCGCCCAGAACTGGACACAATACTCCAGCTGAGGCCTAATTAGCGCAGAGTAGAGTGGCAGAATGACTTCACGAGTTTTGCTTACAACACACCTGTTGATACAACCTAGAATCATATTTGCTTTTTTCGCAACAGCATCACACTGTTTTGAAACTGGAGAATTAATACCTTAACATGAACATATAAAAATTTAATAAGTATTTAAAGAAAAGAGACAATTCACTATAAGAATACATAATACTTGATACAATCATGTATGGTGTTGTATAATACTGACCTAATATATGTAAAGTAGATACATTTACATTTTGTTAGTTAAATAAGAAAATTAGCATTTTTTTTCAAAAAGGCACTGATCCCACACTCAAGAAATAGAGAGGAATCTGTTCAGGATATGCAGAAAATGTAAAACGCACAAATCAGTAACCCACAGATACATTTGTAGCTGATGAGAAGGAACATTGAAAGTGCCAAACAAATTAAATTATTTGGGATCATCTGTGCTGGAGTGGGGAGCATGAAGGGACTGGGATGCTGGCAAGGGGCTAGAATAGAGAGTCATGCTGTTGACAGAAGAGGGAATGTGAAAGAAGCTTCTGAAATGGTGAGGACTCCCTCTCTGATTAATATAATTCATACCTCTCATTTTTCTTTGAGTGGTCCCCGTTGGTGCTCCACTCGTGGTGTTGGGCTCGCCCCGGCACTGCGGATCGGAGACTTGCATAGCCGTGCTCTGCTGGACTGCGCATATGCAAGCAATGGTTTGCACCGTTCGCGCCTTTAATTTGTTGCGCATAGTCCGGCCGCCACTCAGTTCCTTCCAAAAGCCCTCGGTCATGGACGGAGCTCCATCTCTCCCTCAGGGTTTCTCCTTACCTCTGATCTGTAAATAGTTAGTAGCATATCAAGTTTAATTTACCCTTAGCTGTTTCTTGTTCTTGTTCAACATTCTTCCTAAAAAAAAAAATATTTTTACTCAACGGAAAGTAGACTCTCCGTGAGGAATGCCTGGTTCCCCAGGCTTTAAGAAATGTACACTCTGCCAGGAGCCCATGCCAATGTCAGATGGGTATGAGGTATGCATACGATGCTTGGGAGAAGCACACATACCACAGCGGTGTCAGCACTGCTGTAAGCTGACAGCCAGAGCCATAAAGGCTGGGAGAGGCACTTGAAAATGCTTTCAATGGATAAGGCATTACAGCTTGCTGAGTTGTCTACCCCTTCTGGGTACTACTTCTAGCAGCAAAACATCTGCCCCCAAAAAGTCCAAGCCGTCCCCAACCCGGTCTCTCTCAGAGGCTCTTAGTACTGGACAGGGCTTGAAAGATGGTCCAGGCATGTCAGGGACAGCCCCTGCAGGGTCTCAACAGGTGCTGGACACCAAAGGAAAAAACCTCCGCCTGTGGCACCGAGAGCGCAATCGGCACCGGTGTCATCGGCACTGCGAAAACTGACAGCCGCAATAGTGGCACCGGGTGCATCGGTGCCGGCAGCAGGAACAGCCTCAGTGCCTGAGCACCGGTGCCGCCTGCACCGGCAACTTTTAAGCCTCAGACCATAACCTCACCGGTGCCGGAGCAAGTGCGCTTGGCACCGCATTCTCCGGCACCACTGCAGAGGAATATCACAGCTGCACCGGAGGAAGCTCTTGCACATACGATCTTGCATCCAGGGCTCGTTTCTCCTTCCCCAACTTTCTCTCTGGGGCCATCCGCCTCCCCGCAATTACGTCATCGGCATCACAATTGGGCACACAGCCCAGTATCTCCCAGTTGTTACTCCTGCTATAGGGAGCCAAAATATATAGAGAAGAGGCTGTCTCTCTCATGGTCCCTATTGACACGGCGTTCATTACATTCTTCATGATCGCCTATCCGATCACCAAGGTGTCATTACTATACAAGGCACAGTAGTGTGTTATCTTCTCAGCACTCATCCCCAGCACACTCAGAACGATACTATGGTCACTACCATAGGGCATGCTATGACCCTACCCATCACAATCAGACCTCCCAGTGCTACAGGAGACGCACATGTTGTTGTTCATCTCCCGATTCTTGACACTTACCTCTAGTGCCTCAACGTGATCATTCAACACCTCCTCCTCCAAAGAGCCTAGTGGTTCAGTTGGAACAGTTGAAACCAGAAGAGGGACAATTGTCTGACCCAGAGGACTCTCAACAGGGCACATCGCCAACAGACCACTCATCCTCTCCAGACAAGGCGGTGATCCCAGGTGACGTCTCCTCACTAGATGACCTGAAACAATTTCAGGATCTCTTCAAATGTGTTGCAGATAACCAGGAGGTACAGTTAGCGGATATTCGAATGAAACAACACCACCTGTTGAAAAACCTACACCCACTCTACTTTATGCCTTCCCGCCGGTGGTCCTTGTACCCAGGATCATAGAAAAAATCACAATGGACGCAGCTCGCATGATCCTCATGGCTCCAGCTTGGGCTTGCCAACCATGATACTCGATGCTTCACCAGTTGTCGATCAAAACCCCATACCATCTTCCCGTTGCGCTGAACCTACTAACTCAACGGAACGGCTCTCTACGGCACCCGAGACCCAAAATCCTACATTTGACTGCTTGGATGCTAAGTGGTTCACAACATCTGAGAACCTCTGTTCCGATCCAGTCAAACATGTACTAATGTCCAGCAGTAAGGGCTCTACACGGGCCACATATTCTGCTAAGTGGACTAGATTTCAGGCTTGATGTGTCGAGAATGATATCGACCCCCATACTTCACCATTGCATAAGATACTCGATTATATACTATATCTACAACAAGGGGGTCTATCTATAGCTTCCTTACGAGTACATCTAGCAGTGATTACTGCCTTTCACCACACGATAGACAGTTTTCCCTTGTTTTCTCATCCCATGACAAAACAGTTTCTGAGGGGGCTTATGAATCTTAACCTACCGCGGAGGCCTTCACCTTCATGGAATCTCGATTTGGTGCTAGATACGTTGACACGTCCCCCATTCGAACCATTGGCTACAACTTCACTGCACCTGCTTACACTTAAGTCTCTCTTTTTACTAGCCTTAACTTCAGCACATAAAGTGAGCGAGCTGGCAGCCCTCATGTCATCATCGCCTTATACCGTATTTACAAAAGACTTGGTCACATTAAGGTCTCACCCAGCATTCCTTCCTAAAGTATGCTCGGACTTTCATATCAACAAACCCATTGTGCTTCCATGCTTCTG
Organism: Pelodiscus sinensis; assembly: GCF_052426305.1. NCBI lineage: Eukaryota > Metazoa > Chordata > Testudines > Trionychidae > Pelodiscus > Pelodiscus sinensis. Next base: position 130,547,231 of record NC_143055.1, on the reverse strand, counting down.
CCCCAAATCACATAGGTCATAATGTGAGGCAACTCTACATACTCTTGATGTATGCAGGACTCTTGCTTTCTATATGGACAGAACGCGAGATTTCCACAGAACTGACTACCTTATGGTTTCACTGGAGGCCCGTTCCTAGGGGCAACCATCGTCCTCCCAACGCATCGCAAATTTAATAGTGAAATGCATTACTACATGCTATTCTCTACGTAACAAACCACTCCTAGCCCAACCTAAAGCCCACTCCACGAGAGCAGTGGGCACATCTACAGCTTTCTTAAGAGGAGTACCGTTTTGGGACATTTGCCGAGCAGCTACGTGGTGCTCCAATGAAACTTTCATGAGACATTATGCAATACTGCATCACTGGGCTTCAGACTCCTCGGTGGCAGCGGCAGTACTCCTTCCTGTTAATAAACTGTAATTCTGAACTGTGTTTCTGGTGTGGGTACTTCTCCAAAGTCACCACAAGTGGAGCACCCACGAGAACCACTTGAAGAAGAAGTTACTCATCTTCGTGCAGTAATGATGGTTCTTCGAAATGTGTCACCGTGGGTGCTCCATGACCCGCCCTCCTCCCCGCTTCAGAATTGACTCTTTATCATTACAAATGCTTGAGCGGCTGGGAGGAACTGAGCGGGGGCTGGACCGTGCACAACAGATCAAAGGTGCGAATGGTGCGAGCCACTGCTTGCGCATGAGCGTTCCAGTGGAGCACGGCTATGCAAGTCTCCAATCTATGGCACTGGGATGAGCCTGACACCACGAGTTGAGCACCCATGGGGACACATCTAAAAGAACCATCGTTACTGCATGAAGGTGAGTAACTTCTTACTGTGTGAAATGCAAGGCCAGAAAACATAAGGGCAGATTTCTCTCTACTATAGTTCCATTCCAAGAATAGCTTCTTTGAAAGCAGTAGACCTTCTTTTTTTCCTCTATGCATATTGAGTGCAGCAATGAAGATAATAAGAATCAGTCATACCTTCTTATTTAACTCACCTGGACCAAGAACTTGACTCTTTGTCAGGCCTTGCTGGGAACTTCTAAAATTTTTCTTCATTTAAATTGTGGAAAAAACCATTTGATGATTCAATTAAAAATTAATCATAAATATTGTTTTTTTTCCTGGGGAGATTTTCATAAGCATCAGCCTCACTTTATACTCTTCAATTGAGTTTCAAGAATTCAACTATTTTTTAAATAAATATTCACTTTAATCAGGGGTGGGGAACCTCAGGCCCAGTGGCCAGATGCAGCCCCCGAAGCTCAGGGCTTCCCCCAGCACTGGGGAGTCTGTGCTGGCACTCCAGCCCCCTCGCCATTCCTTCATGGGGCTGGAGCACACAAAATCTACTAGTCTGGGCCCCCCTAGGCTGTGATGTGCAAGGGGAATGCGGGGAGTGTCTTTCTCTTTCTCAGTCAGGGGCCACGTCAGTGAAAGGTTGAGGATTTTTTGTTTCTCACTTGTGTGTAGCTCTCGATTGATTTTTCTGTGGGTCAGTGGCCCCAACCCAAAAAAGGTTCCCCACCCCAACTTAAATAATTACAGCAAAAATGTATTTAGTGGCATTAGTGTCTTCCAGCTCCAAAAAATCCCTTGTACAACTAGTAATTTGTTGTTTATAATTAATAGATAATTCTTTAGCTTCTAGTGTTGGCAACCAATGAGCAAAAGTTTCCGGTGTTCTTTTCAGTTATTCCTCTATATTTTGTATGTTTCAAACTATCTCTTTACAAATGGGTGTTTATTATTGAGCATATTTATTATCATAATACCTGGGGACCAATCAAGAATGCCCCTTGCATTAGTTACTATACAAAACAAAACAAAACAAAACAAAATTCTGACCAGAAATCTACTTTCCAGGTATACCAACTTAGCTCAACAAAAATGACCACAAGTGTTAAGTGACATGCAACAACTGATTTCTGGTCAAAGGCTTTGTGATCTCATGGTTTGGCCTAGCCTAGGTTAATATATTCAGATGATTCAAATGGTTTTACAAGCTACAGCATATACTTCCTATATATTGCAAGTGTATGTTCTATATATTTTTGCTTAATACTTTCGCCCAATATTGTACAGACATGAACTTTTACAGTGCTTTTTTTGTTTAAAAAAAAGTGCCGGTACTAGGGTTGCCAGATGGTTTAAAAATATGATAATTTGTTTAGGAAAAAAAAGTGCTAGGGAGTAACCAGGGAGACCTGAGAGGTGGGGGCCCCTTTAATTGCCGTGTTTCCTGAGCGGGCTTGTGTCCGGCACAAGTGCTTCCAGGGCCGGCTGGGGACTGTGCGGAGAGAAAGCGGCGAGTGCTCCCAAAAAAAGTTGATGGTATGCTGTACCACTGCGTACCATCACAAAAAAAGCACTACAGTTTTAAGAAGGAAACTAATGCTTTTAGGAACTAGCAGCACTTTTAACCAGTTAGAGACAATTATTAAATACATGGGAGAATTTATTTATGATTCCAGTGCCATTAGCTGGTTTTGCTCTTAGGTCACGAACTCCTGTTCCAGTAACAATATACAACTGCTGAAATGGTGGTAAAAATCCAGAGTTGCACAATAATATACTTCCTGACCCCAAACTAATCTGCTAAACAAGTTGCAATAATGAACATATGACCAGGAAGGGAGAAAAGGAGAAGATAAAAGTATGTCTAAGAGCAATCATTGATCCACTATTTTTAAGCATACTAAAAATAATAGGAAAGTAGCCTCAGGGAAGTAAAATCAGTGTTTCGGAGCCAAGAAAGGACTATTTATGTCAATCTTTTGGCTCAAACTATTGCCAGTACAAACATTTGAAAGATTATCCCTTTGACAGGTTGGGTTTGCACATGTCCATTCTGTCTCTAAGGGCTCAAGTGATAATGCTCAAAACCATCCCTGTGCAAAAATTAGCATGAATATGCTGAATCTGTGCTGAATATGTGTCAATTGGAGCCTCCTCCCATATCTCTGTTTTCCTGTCTTGTCCTCTTTGTATTTTGTTCTTTGGTGCTTATTTTAAAAATCTGTGCTTGTTATGTGAAGATGACATTTTCATTGAAAAGGACAACATCTTTCTCTTTGTCCATCCAAACTCAGAGCCCTGAGATTTGATACTTATCCCTTCTCTGATCAAGTGAGGTTAACCATAGCTCCTCTTGGAATTCATTAGTGCTTCTCCTGTCATGAGACACATAGAAAGGTTGCTACATAACTGGGTGAGGCCCTTCCCCAAGGTGTGAATGCGGTTTGTGCTCAGCAAATCCCAGCATTTATGGGTGTAGTATTTAGATCTTTTATTTACATTATAAACAATTATTTTCACTGAAAGTAGGAAGTGATGCAAAAAGGAATGGTTTGTTATTTTGAAATTAGTTTCAAGAGACTTTATGGTGTTTTAGCATATGTTGAAGCAGAAACTCCAAAGGAAAACAAATCAGCATAACTATCTTACAACATCAGTAAGCCCAGACTGCCAATATTTAAAAAAAATATTTAGAGTTTGTTGTTTTTTCTTTGTTCACGTAAAGAGCATCCAGCACTTTCAGGGTTCAAAGGAGGTATCATTAATTGTGTCCTCCAGGGTTATATAGTTGACCCGTGCCCAGAAATTAATTACATATTTCACTCCATTAGCAATTTCAATGTGCCTAATCTACATCTCTCTGTCGACAGAGAGGTGTAGTCTAGATACACCCCTACTGAGCTAAGAGTGAATTTGGCAATACTGTACTAAATTTGAATGATAAAAATTGGAAGAATTCAGACTGATGCGGCAATGATTTTAGTAGCATACAAAATAGTTTAAAATTAATTTCTCAATACTACTTCATAAGCTACTGCATAGCTATAAACAGGGAAAACATAAAGGGGTTATCTTTTTTTGCCTTGGAAACTTTTTGTTATACTGATTTAAAAGATTTTGTAAGAAAGAAATAACTTTTAGAAGTTGTATAGAAATATTGTCTATAAAAGAAAAGGAAAATAATTTTGAATGCCACTATACAATAGTTTGAAAGAACAGAAAAGTCTGTGAGATTCTGACAGCTCAAGGTAGTTTAAAAAGCATCTGAACATATCTTTGAGGTTCTCCTATCACTACTTATGTCTTCATTGCAGTATCATGTAAGATAGAATATGAAAACATTACTGTGGAGGAGCAAACCAAATGTACCAATTACTACCCATGGGAATCCCAAATTTCATTGTTAGCCATATAGCAAATAATTTGAATCTGAAAGGAGAAAAATGTCATTAGTTCAGTGAGAGTAAATGGCTAAGAGAGGTTATTAGAAACTGACCAGAAATAAAGGAACAAGGACTCAGGGCTTGTCTTCACATATAGTTCAACTGCAGTGCCATTTTATTGAAGATGCCACTACATCATCAGGAGAGCTGCCAGCACAGTTAATCTACCTGCCAAGTTTCTATGTCCACATAGCTTCTTTCTGCATAGTACTGTCTACATGGGGAGTTAGGTTGGTATAACTACATTGTTCAAAAGTGTGGGTTTTTCATACCCCATGAACAATGATGTTATACCGATGCAGGTCTGTAGTGTATTCTTTCCTAAAACTCTGAAACAAGGGAAGATATCAGGCCAGTAGGCTGAGGTAGCAGGAACTATATATGTTCATTATTTGTCTTGAGATAATCAAGGAAAACATGTCTCTTTTCCGGTATTTCTTACACTATTCAATACAAGTGTTGCAATGCAGGGAGATTCCTCTATCATCACCAGCCAGTTGCTCTTATCTAACAAGTTATGATATCCCTTTAAATCACCTTGCTACAAGTTGAATTGTAGCCTCCTATATACACTGAAATTGATTTTCATCTTTTGATTCCAGGACTTGAAGACAGCAGCACAACTGACCTATGCTGAGTCAGGTCTCCCATCCAACTTGGGAGATCAACTAGCTACTCTTCCCTATTCAGTTGTGAAGGCTGTCTCCAATACAAAGGGGGAAATTCTTCCATGAAGATTATGCAGCCCAATGGAGGTTAAAGCACTTCAACAGGATTACAAGCATCAAACTCGATGCAGAATTTGTTCAAAGACATTTTCCAGCATTAAGATGTGTCTAGTTTTTAGGATAGCCAAGTAAAGGGGAATCTCTTTTCCATGTACAAAATCCTGTGTTGTAGTAAGTGAAAGCCAGCCCATATGACAATATCTCAGACAGTTACTTTGTGAATATAATGAACCTAACATAAGAACGGCCATACTGGGTCAAATTAGTAGTCCATCTAGCCCAGTATCCTGTCTTCTAACAGTGGCCAGTGTCAGAGGCCCCAAAGGGAATGAACAGAACAGTGGAATTAGTCATTCATCCTCTTGTTATCCAATCTGAGCTTCTAATAATCAGAGATTAAGAGCATGAGGTTGTGCCCCTGACCGTCTTGGCTAATAACCATTGATAGATCTCTCTTCCATGAACTTAGCTAAGGGCTTCTCTACACTTTAAATGCTATAGTAGCACAGCTGCACCATTGCAACTACACTATGATAGCACTTCACTGTAGACACTACCTATCCCATCATCTTAGGTAGGCTGATAGAAGAATGCTTCCATCAACTCAACATTGTCCACATGGGGACTTAAATTGGCTTAACAGTATTGCTCAGGGAGTGTGACTTTTTCACATCTGTGGCCAGTATAGTTAAACTCGCCTAATTTTCTAAAGTAGACCAGGCTCTAAAGGGTTGAGTACTGTATTGGTTCCCCACACAAACACACATACACAAAGCTGCCCTATATATATATATATATGAAGATCAGCCAGTCTGTTGTGCATTCTGGCCCTATTCTTCCCACTGCCTCCCCACATCTCTGGTACATTTAGTCTCCATGTGCTGGCACTTTTATTATGCAGAATGATAGAGGACTCCCCAGGCAGGGAGGAGTCCTTGGCTGCTTGCTTGAGGCTGTTTTAAAAGACCTTTGCACCACTCCAGTAGTGCTTAAAGCACTCATATAATCATAGAATCATAGAATACTAGGACTGGAAGGGACCTCAAGAGGTCATTGAGTCCAGTCCCCTGCCCTCATGGCAGGAGCAAATATTGTCTAGATCATCTCTGATAGACATTTATCTAACCTACTCTTAAATATCTCCAGAGATGGGGATTCCACAACCTCCCTGGGCAATTTATTCCAGTGTTTAACCTCCCTGACAGGAACTTTTTCCTAATGTCCAACCTGAACCTCCCTTGCTGCAGTTTAAGCCCATTGCTTCTTGTTCTATCCTCAGAGGCCTAGATGAACAAGTTTTCTCCCTCCTTCTTATGACACCCTTTTAGATACCTGAAAACGGCTATCATGTCCCCCCTCAGTCTTCTCTTTTCTAAACTAAACAAACCCAGTTCTTTCAGCCTTCCTTCATAGGTCATGTTCTCTAGATCTTTAATCATTCTTGTTGCTCTTCTCTGGACCCTCTCCAATTTCTCCACATCTTTCTTGAAATGCGGTGCCCAGAACTGGACACAATACTCTAACTGAGGCCTAACCAGCGCAGAGGAGAGCAGAAGAATGACTTCTCATGTCTTGCTCACAACACACCTGTTAATGCATCCCAAAATCATGTTTGCTTTTTTTGCAACAACATCACGCTGCTGACTCATATTCAGCTTGTGGTCCACTATAACCCCTAGATCCCTTTCTGCCGTACTCCTTCCTAGACAGTCGCTTCCCATTCTGTACGTGTGATACTGATTGTTCCTAAGTGGAGCACTTTACATTTGTCTTTATTAAACTTCATCCTGTTTACCTCAGACCAATTTTCCAATTTGTCCAGATCATTTTGAATTGTGACCCTATCCTCCAGAGCAGTCGCAACCCCTCCCAGCTTGGTATCATCTGCAAACTTAATAAGTGTACTTTTTATGCCTCAGATTTATGCACATGTGTACTTTCTATATACTCAGAGAGGACCAGGGATCTGGCCTTTTAAGTGTTTGATTTAGCTTGTGGAAACAAACTAAGCATTAAATGGAGACACCTACAACATACCCAAGACACATCATAGTTTTGTACTGTAATTGATTTTCTCCAGCATTGCCCAGGAATGTAGTAAAAATACCATTTGGTAATTAGAAATTGGGTTTAGATAAATGAATTGACTTTTAAACTTTTAAAGGAGCTAAGGGAGGTAGAGAGCTATGTTGATGAGACTTTCCGGGACACTGTAGTACTGTCCCACCTCCAGTCTGAGAGCCCCAGTGCTCTTAAGGAGGATGAAAGTCTCAAGGGAACAGAGCATTCAGTGGGAGAAGAGGGAAACCATCCCGTAGTTGGGACCCTCCTCCCAGAGGATGTTGCGGTATCCTCTCGCACTGAGGATACCTCTGAGGGGGAGGGAATGCCAGTTAGGAAGAGTCAGGTGTTAGTAGTGGGTGATTAGATTGTTAGAAACATAGATAGTTGGGTTTGTGATGACCGGGAGAACCGTATGGTCACTTGCCTGCCTGGTGCGAAGGTTGCGGATCTCTCGAGGCATCTAGATAGACTTATGTGTAGTGCTGGGGAGGAGCCGGTGGTCGTGGTACATGTAGGTACCAATGACATAGGGAAGGGTAGGAAAGATGTCCTGGAGGCCAAATGTAGGCTGCTAGGAAAGAGACTGAAATCCAGGACCTCTATGGTGGCATTCTCGGAAATGCTTCCAGTTCCACACGCAGGGCCAGGTAGGCAGGCAGAGCTTCACAGTCTCAATGAGTGGATGAGATGATGGTGTACGGAAGAGGGGTTTAGATTTATTAGGAACTGGGGACACTTTTGGGAGAGGGGGAGCCTATACAGGAAGGATGGGCTCCACCTAAACCAGGGTGGAACCAGACTGCTGGCACTAAACATTAAAAAGGCCGTAGAGCAGTTTTTAAACTAAGAGATGGAGGAAAGCCGATTGGTGCGGAGATGCACGTAAATCGGAGGGAGACTTCTCTTAGAGGAGAATCCATTGATAGAGATTCTCTAAGCTGTAGTCAGAAAGAGAGGAGGGGAGAGGGCAAACCATGGGCCAGAGCAGACAAACAACTGCATACAAAGGAATCCAATGCATCAGGGAAGGGCAGACAGGTAAGCAGTGGCAAATTTTTAAAGTGCTTGTACTCAAATGCTAGGAGTCTGACTAATAAGATGGGTGAACTAGAGTACCTCGTATTAAATGAGGTGATTGACATAATAGGAATCACTGAAACCTGGTGGAATGAAGAAAATCTGTGGGACACAATCATACCGGGATATAAGATATATAGAAAGAGTAGAGCAGGCGGGTGGGTGGCCGAGTGGCACTGTACGTGAAAGATAATGTAGAATCAAATGAAATAAAAATATTAAGTGAATCAACATGTTCAATAGAATCGCTATGGATAGTAATTCCATGCTCCAATAATAAGAAATTAGCAGTAGGGATATCTTACCGACCACCTGACCAGGACAGCGATACTGACATTGAAATGCTAAGGGAGATTAGAGAGGCTACCAAAATAAAGAACTCTATAATAATGGGGGATTTTAATTACCCCCATATTGACTGGATACATGTCACCTCAGGAAGAGAAGAAGAGATAAAATTTCTCAATGGCTTAAATGACTGCTTCTTGGAGCAGCTGGTGCAGGAACCCACAAGGGGAGAGGCAATTCTCGATTTAGTCCTGAGTGGAGTGCAGGATCAGGTCCAGGATATAACGGTTACCGGACCGCTTGGGAATAGTGACCATAATATAATAACATTCAACATTCCTGTGTTGGGAAGAACACCTCAGCAGTCCAGCACCCTGGCATTTAATTTCAAAAAGGGGAATTACACAAAAATGAGGAGGTTAGTTAAACAGAAATTAAAAGGCACAGTGACTAGAGCCAAATCCCTGAAAGCTGCATGGAAACTTTTTAAAGACAACATAATAGAGGCCCAACTTAAATGTATACCCCAAATTAAAAAACATAGCAAGAGACCTAAAAAAGAGTCACCGTGGCTTAACCACCATGTAAAAGAAGCAGTGAGGGACAAAAAGGTATCTTTTAAGAAGTGGAAGTCCAATCATAGTGAGATAAATAGAAAAGAACATAAACACTGTCAAATCAAATGTAAAAATGTAATAAGAAAAGCAAAAAAGATTTTGAGGAACAGCTAGCCAAAAACTGAAAAAGAAATAACAAAATGTTTTTAAGTACATTAGAAGCAGGAAGCCTGCTAAAAAACCTGTGGGTCCCCTAGATGATCGAGCTATAAAAGGAGCAATCAAGGACGATAAAGCCATTGCGGAGAAACTAAATGATTTCTTTGCTTCAGTCTCCACGGCTGAGGACGTAGGGGAGAATCTGCACCGTCCTTTGTGGATGATGAATCTGAGGAACTGTCCTGGATTGAAGTTTCATTAGAGGAGGTTTTGGAACAAATAGAAAAACTTAATGTTAACAAATCTCTGGGACCGGATGGCATTCATCCAGGGTTCTAAAAGAACTCAAATGGAAAATTGCTGAGTTATTATCTGTGGTTTGTAACCTATCCTTTAAATCGGCTACCGTACCTAATGACTGGAAGGTAGCCAACGTGACACCAATATTTAAAAAGGGCTCTAGAGGCGATCCTGGCAATTACAGACCGGTAAGTCTAATTTCAGTACCGGGCAAATTAGTCGAAACAATAGTAAAGAATAAAATTGTGAAGCATGTAGAAGAACATAATTTGTTGGACAAAAGTCAGCATGGTTTCTGTAAAGGGAAATCCTGTCTTACTAATCTGTTAGAGTTCTTTGAAGAGGTTAACAAACATGCGGACAAGGGGGATCCAGTAGATATAGTATACTTGGATTTTCAGAAAGCCTTTGACAAGGTCCCTCACCAAAGGCTCTTGTGTAAATTACATGGCCATGGAATAAGAGGGAAGGTCCTTTCTTGGATTGAGAACTGGTTAAAAGACAGGAAACAAAGGGTAGAAATAAATGGTAAATTTTCAGATTGGAGAGGGGTAACTAGTGGTGTACCCCAAGGGTCAGTCCTGGGACCAATCCTTTTCAACTTATTCATAAATGATCTGGAGAAAGGGGTAAGCAGTGAGGTAGTAAAGTTTGCAGATGATACAAAACTGTTTAGGATAGTCAAGACAGAAGCAGACTGTGAGGGACTCTAAGAAGATCTCACCACACTGAGTTATTGGGCAACAAAATGGCAAATGAAATTTAATGTGGATAAGTGTAAAGTAATGCACATCGGGAAAAATAACCCCAACTATACGTACAGTATGATGGGGGCTAATTTGGCTACGACAAATCAGGAAAGAGATCTTGGAGTTATCGTGGACAGTTCTCTGAAAACTTCCACACACTGTGCAGCGGCGGTCAAAAAGGCAAATAGGATGCGAGGAATTATTAGGAAAGGGATAGAAAATAAGACCCAGAATATCTTACTGCCCCTGTATAAAACTATGGTACGTCCACATCTTGAATACTGTGTACAGATGTAGTCTCCTCACCTCAAAAAAGATATTTTGGCCTTGGAAAGGGTTCAGAAAAGGGCAACTAAAATGATTAGGGGTTTGGAACGGGTCCCATATGAGGAGAGGTTAAAGCGACTGGGACTTTTCAGTTTAGAAAAGAGGAGACTGAGGGGGAATATGATAGAGGTATATAAAATCATGAGTGTGGAGAGGGCCGATAAAGAAAAGTTATTTATTAGTTCCCTAAATAGAAGAACTAGAGGACACCAAATGAAATTAATGGGGAGCAGGTTTAAAACTAATAAAAGAAAGTTCTTCTTCACACAGCGTGTAGTCAGCCTCTGAAACTCCTTGCCAGAGGAGGCTGTGAAGGCTAGGACTATAATAGAGTTTAAAGAGAAGCTAGATAAATTCATGGAGGTTAGGTCCATAAAAAGCTATTAGCCAGGGGATAAAATGGTGTCCTTGGCCTCTGTTTGTCAGAGGCTGGAGAGGGATGGCAGGAGACAAATCACTTGATCATTGTCTTCGGTCCACCCTCTCTGGGGCATCTGGTGCTGGCCACTGTCGGTAGACAGGATACTGGGCTAGATGGACCTTTGGTCTGACCCAGTATGGCCGTTCTTATGTTCTTATGTAAAGTTTATTTTATCTTTTATCTTCTAAACCTAAACATAATGTTCAGAGGGGAAAAGGAGGTGGTCTATCTGAAAGTTCATTGGAAAAGAACAGTACAGTTCTTGCATCACACTGGTAAAACATTTGTTGTGGAGCTATACCAATGTACACTGGCTGAAGATCAGCATCATGGTATTACATTAGACTTCATTTATAGACCATTCCAATTCTGATATAATTAACGGTAATTTTAAAGAACAGTTTTTGCCCTGCATTCACACTACTAGTCTTGGGACATTGGTATGTTTAATATTAATATTAATAAAATAATATTAACCATTAATATTTTAAAGAGAAGTTCCAGAAACTCTGGAAACTCTGGGACTTTCTAGTTGGTTTTATGTGATAGGTGCTAAGAAGCCATAAAGATGGACAGCTGTATAAAATTTAAGATTAACAACATAACAATATATTCTCCTAATGTTTATATCATCAACACATGGTAAAAAACATAAATTGATCTTCACAACACATCTGAGAAATATATTGTTTCCTCCTGTCTCACTGCTGAGCAAGACTGGGTGCAAACAGATTGAACAATTTGCTCAAGACCACACAGCAAGACAATGGCAAAGACAAGATCTTCTATTTACAGACTGTCCAGTTGTTCATGGGCTACACCTCTCAGACACATCTTAATGCTGGAATATGTATCCACACCTTCTTAAAGCATGTTTATTACATAACAGATGAACTATTCCAACCCCAGCTAGTAGCAGAAAAGCAACAGAATGTTAGAAAAGCACTGCCAGAACCTGTATCTGAGCTACATAGGAGCCATATACTGACCCTTTTGATGTCAAACATCCACCGATGTAAATGCAAGTTCCATATGTTGCCTAAGGATCAGTGAGGGAGCATCAGTGTTTCTGTGAATATGACTTAGTCTAACCATCATTTAACTCTACCTGCTTTGCTCACATAATAGTAAACACTAAGGCCCCTTTCCATGTCTCTGGCTGCAAAACAGGGGCCTCCAACTGTTAAAAGTGCCTTAATATAACTGAGAATCAGATTCAATTACTTTCAAAGTAGAATACACTCCCAAAAGTACAGACCTTGAGGAAGTTAGGCAGGTTACTTGTTCAAAGATAAAAGGCTTTTAACCCTGTTCAATGAGAGTGGTATTTGGCTTATCTCCAAAGGCAAGACTTTGCAATAAACCTGAAAAATACATATGAAGAAATCCAGGATGTAAGTCATGGTTGCAGCACACTCCCCAGTTCCACACCAGAGTTGTGTCATAAAAGAAGTGTAAAATCCAACTGAAAATACATCTGTGTAAATATGTGGATTCAAACAGCAAGAAAAGTCTAATCAATTTAAAATATAAGTTTATATTAATTGAAACTTGGGATTCCTGAAACTACATTAGTTCCCTAACCCAGCTAGTACAATATTCTCTTCATTTTATGTAGGAGTCAGTTTGTACATATTGTGATTATTATATAAGTTTTTGTTGGCCAAGCAAAACCCTACAATAACATCATGACATTTGCCTGTCTGTCTGTCTGTCTATCTTAGTGTTCCCAATTTTGGTAGGATGCATTCCTGGAGTTTTCATCACATGATATAATCTTTAATTAATCTTTAACCTTTAATTCCTGAAGACTCCATGCCAAGCCTAGAAGGCTGATAACCCTAGACTGTTTGAATGTAACATAATAATGAAAAATGGCATAGATATGAGACTCACTGGTCAGCATATCCCGTTGTGACTGGACATAGTAGTATATCCTCCTGCTGCCACCTGCCAGCTCTGCAACTTGACCTGTTGATTCAGCTCTATAGCCAAAATACTGTCCTTGCCCTGGCATTTGGGAAATACAATCACAGCTTGAATTTCCCCAACTTCATGGCAAATGTGTTCCTCAGAATGAAATTAAGCCACTGACTGGATTTCTTAACATCAGAGGAGAGGAAGGCCATTTTCGTGTTCACTGATTGAGCTGATGGATGGAGCACTAATGCAACATTGGAGAATAGGGTTTGATTTTCACACAAGTAGACATGCTAGAGGCAGGAGACATGCTAGATCTATTCTACACCTTTTGATTCAGCAGCTCTGGCTGTAGGTGGGCTCAGCGTACTTCTACCTTTGGCAATGTGTCATATGTACCTGTATTTTTTATATAGGTCTCTAAATTTTTGGCCTTCCAAGTACTTAATTCCAGCTTTCTATCCAGAATGGAGTTTCTGTTCATACTTTTTCTTTACTGGATTTCTTTACAAAGAGTAGCAGAATATCTGTGACTGATGTTAAGTCCCCAGTGTAGGAAAGCACTTAAGTACTCATTTAAACTTTTGACTTCAGTAGGATTTACTCATGTGTTTAAAGTTCTCCCAAATCTAGTATAGCACTTATCTGGTTTTCTACGAGGAATAAATCCTCTGAAACTGCATTGGTTGAGGATTTTTTGGACATTATACTGGTATGTATCACCAAGAAATAATACATTTATCCTGCATTTCTCATATCCTGTGGCACGCTAAAAATGCATCTAAATCATTATCAATTTTGTGTCATATGCATCTGTATAATGAACAATAGTGCTGGAAAAAATTTTATAGTGGAGGTGCTGAAGACAGAAACCATATATGGGTATGTCTACATTGCAGAGTTTTTTCAGCCATTTTTCTGAAAAAACTTCACATACATCCACACTGCAATTGCGTCCTTTCGAAAAAAAATTGAAAGAACAGAGGGGTTTTTCTGACATTGGTAAACCTCTTTCTATGAGGAAGAAGCCTTTTTCTGAAAGGTCTTTCAGAAAAAAGCATGTGTGGATGGGGAAGAAGGAGTTCTTTCGAAAGAAGAGGAAAAAGAAAAAAGCACAGGTGCCTTGGTGGCCACTCCATCGATAGTAATCACAGCTTAAATGCAAGATAGCGTCCATCAGTGTGGACACTATCTTTTGAAAAAGCAGATAGCTTTTTTTATGTGCTTTTGCTGTGTGGGTGCTGTCTTTTGGAAGAAGTTTTTCTGCTGAAGAATTACTTAACTTAGCTGATTTGTTGCAGCTGGAACATGTTATATGTTTCAGTGCACCAAGAGGTCAACCAGCTCACAAAAGAATGTCACAACCCTTGCAACAGAATGGAAATGTGTATACCAGAAAAATAAAGTGAAAAACGTTTTCACTTATATTAGTAAGATGTGTCAGGCTTAGATTACTTAATGTCTGAAGAACAGCTGTTCTCTCTTTATATCCCAGCCCTTGTGCAGTGCAATTATGTGTCTGTCAAACAACAGTATAATTCTAGATTTAAAAAAAAGAAAAACATACTGCAAAATTTTGTTCCTAAGCTTATATTTCTAAAAAGTCTTTAACCCATTTAAAAAGTCTCAGAGAGGTAGCTGTGTAAAGATGCTTCTACACTGCACCGTTATTCAGGAATAATGGCTGTTATTCCAGAAAAACAATACTAACGTCCACACATCAATTGCGTTATTTCGAAAGAAAATCGAAATAATGGAGGGCTTTTCCTGACATTTGTAAACCTCATTCCATGAGGAATAATGCCTCTTCTGAAATAGTTATTTTGGAAGAGGGTGTGTGTGGATGCTCCACTGCTGCTATGTCGAAATAGCGCCTCACCAGGGCCATTCTAAGTTGTTCCTCCCCAGTGCCTCCTGGGCCTCTAAATCAAGATAGTGCATCCACATTAGGGAAGTTTGCCTCGGACTAATTTTGAGACTTCCCTGTAGTGTGGACACTCTATTTTGAAATAAGGTATTCCAGAAGATATCTTCCGGAATAGCTTTTTCTGAAATAATCTTTCAGTGTAGACATGCCCTTACTCTGGAACTGTAGCAACTCATCTGATGAAGTGGGTTTTATCCATGAAAGCCAATAATATAATATATTTGTTAGTCTCTAAGGTGACACAGGATTGTTCATTGTTTCTAACTCATTACGTACAAAAATTACTGTCAAAGAATGCCTGGATCTTCAGTCAACCACAAAATAGCTCTCATTGAGGTATTAACCCTCTTGTTCGCTTCAATTAGGTTGTTAATACTGAGGCCTAATGATAAGAATGTAAGTGCCATCTTTAATTACATCAGTCTTATTATATCAACAGAAATACCAAATCAGTGGATTTCCATTCTTGCTGGATGTAATGGTAGATATCAGGATGAAATACAAATAGGGCAGCTAGTACTATCAAGGACTGCTCGGATGGATGTGAGGAATTGTAGCCCCCCTGCACATAAATGTGAAAGTCCTGATTCCTCTGCCCAAGAGGGAGAGGGGAGACTCATCTCCTCCCTGTTCCAAAAGCCTAAGCTACCACCTGCATACCAATAAGCAAAGCTGCAACCTCCTCCTTCCTGGGTGCCAAAAGCTCTGGTGGTCAAAACCTCCAGCTTTTTCCCAGCAACTTCTATGCGATGGTTAATGCCCTTTCAATGCCAAAATATGCAGTACATTTAAAAATTTGGGGGCAATATCAAATTAACTGAATTTAATATTAAAATGACAGAGCATTGTGGATTTCCAGACATGCAGTGAGAAGGGGATGGTTTAGGACCACAGTGCTGCATGGATCAGGCCTTCTGGCACAGTTTAAGTCTAATGTGCTACTTAGGATGTGGGATTTTTATCTTATCTGGCGTATGTAAAATAATGGCATATACAATCCATCCCTCTGCTGTATAGAATTGCAATTTTTCAGTGGTGTATCATAGAGTCTATCCTGCTCATGGTTGCTCTTTTTCTATACAATGGTAGAAGTCTGGGCTTTTTAGACCTGGATTCTCTTGCTCTTTCCAATAAGTTCTGAGTGACCAGAGTGGCTGTACAGTGACCTCAACAAAGTTCTTAGGTGACCACAAATTTGTTGAAATAATTTTAAGCAAGTTTTTGCAAATAATCAGTGGATTTAAATCTCCCCCTTTTGCTAAAAGCCTTGTCTCATATTAATTATATTTGAGCACAGGAATTATATCCTGTATTTTATCTACTGCACCACTTTTGGAGGATGACAGTGATATTCTGGCAAAGCAACAATTTGGGATGAAGTAATCTCATGCTTTTCAAACCCAGAATAAACTCTCATCTAATCTATTGCATTATCCATTATGCCCAGCAGAGGGCAAATCTATTCCTTATGTTAAAGCTCTTAACTTCAAAATAAATAAGTCCTAGAGAATATTAAGCAAAGACCAGTGAAAGTTCTCACCTTCTTGGGGAAAAGGATGATATGATATGATGCTAGTAATGCTCCATGGATGTTTTTCAATAATGTTATCAACTACATTTGGATTTTAAAAAGGAGAGTGGATCACAGAAACCTTTTAATGAACCATATATTGTAAAGGGGTGCAATAGGGATCTGCCTCCTGAATATCCCTCCTGGCCAGGAGTGGTCTGCAACTCCCAACCTCTTTCCCCTTGGAAGAGACCCTTAAATCCATGCAATCTTTTGCATGGCTAATACTGCCCCTACCTGGGATTAGATTAATAAGATGTTCATCAAGGTCCCAAAATAAAGTAAATTGCCACATGATTATCTGAAAAAGTTTTTATAGAAAATTCACTTTTTAAAATTTTGTCAAATTATCATGTCTCAGGCTCTACATTTCTTCAGCTACTACACTAAATCCCAGATAATAACACCTGGGTTACATTCAAAACAAATATATATTTTATTCCAACAGCTGTGAACTAGTCTCTTGTATGTGTTTGTATGCATGTGATGTTGGTTTTCTATCCATGATACTCATAATGTCACAGTTGCCTTTGGCTGAGGTAGCTGGGGATTTGACTGACTTAACCAGAAATGTGGATGGCTTTTGAAAAGGACTTGAAAAGAGCTCTTTCGGAAAAAGGCTTCTTCCTCATAGAAAGAGGATTATCAACTCTGGAAAAACCCCTCTGTTCTTTCGATTTACTTTTGGAAGAATGCATGTGGACATAATGCAGGTTTTGAGATGGATACCCTTAGAGATGGATTCTGATCTCATTTGCACTAATTATGCATCAGTGTAACTCCATTGATGTTAGTGCTGTTAGTCCTGCCATACAGTGGGGTACGTGAGAGCACAAGGATGTGCTTGTCCTTTACAATTCCCTCACGGAAAAGGTTGTTCAAAATTATATGCTAATGTACAGTGCCTACATTGGTGCATGCCTCACTTTGAAAATCTGGCCTAAGTTTCATTTTGCATTTTCACTGTGAATTATATATAATGACAATCCATCTAGCGATGGGTCTTGCTTTGGTGAAAGACATAGTTTGAAATCTTAAGTATCTCTTTGTTGGGCAGGACACAGATATACTGCCCCTTAACAGAAAACTCTGGTGCTTACAGCTGAAGTGAGCTTTAGAGCATTTAAGGATCCCCTGTGGTTGGGCAATTTAAAACAGTGGTTCCCAAACTTTTTGGCATCATACTCTCCTTTTTGATTTTTGAAAAACTCTCAAACCCCCCCTTCCCCCGAATAGCAGCAACACTTGTTGAGCAAAAAAAAAAAGGAAAAAAAGAAACTGAACAGGGCAGCAAAACTTGATGCAGGGGAGGCTGGGTCGCCTCACACCCCCCCTGGAATTTTTTCATACCCTCCCGGGGGGCACAACCCCCCGGTTTGGGAACCCATGACTTAAAAGGAACGGGAAGCTGGGATAAGTAGAAGCTAAGCACACTGTTACAGTCTGTTGTTTCCTCTCAGACTCTAGGACAGGGGTAGAGAACCTATGGTCTGTGGGCCAGATTTGGCCTGCAGCTTGCCTTTAACTGGCCCACAAGGCTTGGGGCTCATTCCCTCCCATACAGGGTTGACTGGAGCACCAACACTGGTGCCCCTTAGAGGCTTGGGGCTCACCTTGCACCTCACGGACCTGGTCCAGGCAAGCCAGGGTTGTATCTGCAGCTCTGCACACTGCATGGAAGCACTCCATGCAGGCACTGCCTTCCTCCCCCCCTCCCCCCCTTGCTCTCATTGGCAGAATCTGTGAGTTTTTTTTCTTTTCTCCTCACTTGAGAGCTCAGGTCAGTGAGAAATGTTTTCTTCTTGTCACTTGTGTGTGGGTCCCAACTGATTTTTGTGTGGGTCAATGACTCCTAACACAAAAAGGGCTCCTCTCCGCTGTTCTAGGATCTGGCCAAGGCCAAGTTCCTGCTGGTTCAGTTGGAAAACCCTGAACCAAGGGCTATCAGGAAAGGACCTTATGAACTTCTGTTTGCACTGCTCCTTTCCTGAGGCTGTCTTAAAGGAGAGAGATGTGTTATGTCAGTTTAATTCCCTCTAGGATGGATTCTTTACACAATATAATATATGCCATCTTGTAATTAGAACAGCCCAATATTAAACTCCCTGGCAAATACAGAGGCAAACTGCCTGGGTTTGTTTTCCTGCACCAGAAGGTAATCTCAAGCTACCTATGTGTACATGTACCTTGAAAATATGGGTGTCAGCTCCTTCAGTAGCGCTGTATCTGGCTCACACACACATGCTTTAGGGCCCTAGTGACCAGCTGAGACCTGTACCAACAGCTTCTCTCCCCACCTTAACCAGAGAGGGCTCTGTTGGGAGGCTGAAGTATCCAGTGGGTGCATTCTGGGCTACAAAAGGCTTGTCTGCAGTGGAGATATGGGCTGAGGAGTTCAGGGTTGGGATAGGAGTGGGATCGGGGTCAGTGAGCAGGGAAGTCTCTGTCAGTGTGACTCCATAGAAGCCATGCTATTAAGGAGCTGGAGGAAGACTTGGAACTGCAACAAAGGGATTGTGTCTCTTGGCTAATCCTGGCCTCTGGACGATTCACTACCCAATCTGGAGTGTGACCAATCAGATGCTTGAAAGAGCAGCCATTTCTCATTCGGGGTTCCTAACTTGCAGAGGGAAATGCCACGTGGCAGGTGCCCTCCTCAGCTATACAGGAGCAGAGCTCTGCTCTTGTGAGATTTAAGAGCTCTGCATGTCAGATGCCTGTTCCTCCTCATCCACAACAGTGTATCTGCTCTTAAAATGGTGGTGGAGCTCTTAAAATGGTGGATGAGCAGAGTAGCTAGGAAATGGTAAGAGAAGGGTCTTCTGGGGATAAAGCAAGGGCTTCATTCCCAAACGCTGTCAATCTCGCACAAGCACTACAATCACATGGCTAGTGGCTTGTGAAATCCTGTGGTTTCAACTTACATGGCTCCTGCATGGTGCCCTGTGGGCCTTTGGGAATGATTTCCACATGTACCAAGTGCTCTGGTGACATCAAGCCCAAGACAGTGTGGAGACACTGACACTGCAACTCTCCACCCAGCGGTGACTGAGAGAAGGTCAGTGAGTGGCCTCACTGAGTGAGGAACTTAACTAAGGCTCATAGGCATGTGCAGCACATTTCATTAGGGTGTGCACCCAGGGAATTTTTTTTTAAAGGTGAACATTTATTGAATACTCAATCATAAAGGACATTATTTTTATTCATCAAACAAACTAAAGAAACTAAAACTTAACTACACTTTTTTTTAAATTAACAACTAAACTTTACTTAAAAAATACGAACTTAAGTATGGGACATTGTACTTAGTTTGCTTTTTACATGTGCAATTCGGCGCTTATTGCATAATACAGCAATCCATACTTTAAAACTAAAAGCGCGTATCATGCGATTAAATTAAAACGCAAAGCCACCAGAAGCAGGGCTGGCGGCGGGTGGAGTGGGGCTGGCTGGGGAAGATCGGGAGGAGGAACCAGCCGGTGGGAGGTAGAGCTGGTGGTGGAGCAAGGGTTGGGTATAGCGGGGCTAGCCGGGGGAGCTCAGGAGAGGAGGGGAGAACTGGCCGCCGGAAGCGGGGCTGGCGGCGGGTGCAGCAGGGCTGGCCGGGGAAGATCGGGAGGAGAAGTGGGGGAGAACCAACTGGCCAGCCAGGAAGAGGCGGGGGAGGAGGAGTGTATCAGCCAGTGGGGAGCGGGACTGACCCGGGCAGTGCAGATCTCAGGGCGCTCCTGCCCCCCGCAAGGTCCAGGCGAAGCACGAGTCAGTCCAGCTGTGGCTCCACCACGTGCTTCACCAGCGTACAGGAGCACGGACCGGGCTGCCCCTTCTTCTTACACACAACCAGGGCTCCCTGCGCTGATCGCGCCCCGCCTCCCAGCCACTCCCCCCGCTAGGCTTCTAGGCGCCCAGTCGGAAAACCAGAAAATACCGGACATTGCACATGTCTGGTATTTTCTGGATTTTTTACCAGACAGAGCCCCAAAAAACTGGACTGTCCAGTAGAAAACCGGACACCTGGCAACCCTAAGACATTAGGGTGTGCCCTGGCACACCCAGCATACCCCATATGCACGCCAGTGCTAAGGCTATGTCTAGACTGCAGGCTTCTTTTGGAAGAAACTTTTCCGGAAGAGATCTGAAAAAACTTCTTCTGAAAGAGAGCGTTCACACTATGAAAGTGCATCGAAAAAGTAATCTGCTTTTTCGACAGATAGCATCCACACTGAATGGACGCTATCTCACATGTAAGCTGTGATTACTATGGGTGGAACGGCCACCAGAGCACCTGTGCTTTTTCCTCTTTCCTAGTCTTTCAAAAGAACTCCCTCTTCCCCATCCACACACGCCTTTTTCTGAAAGAGCCTTTAGGGAAAAGCCTTCTTCCTCGTAGAAAGAGGATTACCAATGCCAGAAAAAACCCTCTTTTTTTTCTTTTGAAAGAATGTGATTGCTGTGTGGATGTTAATCAGGTTTTGTCGGAAAAACAGCTGTTTTTCCGACAAAACTCTGTAGTGTAGACTTACCCTAAGTTAACACTCCGAAAAGTGTATGGAAGGGATAAAAACATGTCAGTCTCTAACTAATGGGGATTAGGACAAGACCTTCTTACAGTACGTCAACACAGCAACATTATTTTGAAATAACTTAGTCCGCGTCTACACAGCGGGTAGTTATTTCAAAATAATGATGAAATATTGTCAAGCTGGAGGACTTCTTACTCTGATTCCTGTAACCCTCATGGTACGAGGACTAAGTGAAGTCAGAGGAACAGCGCTCTATTTCGAAATAAGCTATTTTGAAATAAGCTATGCAATTGACATAGCTCAATTTGCATAGCTTGTTTTGAGTAAAGCCCTGCTGTGTAGACACACCGTAAGGCTGTACATTATACCAGGCCTGCCATCTCTAGGGTTTGTGCATCTGGTACTGTCAGAGAGGGTATGTCTACACTACCACCCTAGTTCGAACTAGGGTGGTTAATGTAGGCAACCGAAGTTGCAAATGAAGCCCGGGATTTGAATTTCCCGGGCTTCATTTGCATCTTGCCGGGCGCCGCCATTTTTAAAGCCCTGCTTGTTCGGACTCCGTGCCCGCGGCTACACGCAGCATAGAGTAGGTAGTTTGGATTAGGCTTCCTATTCCAAACTACCGGTACACCTCGTTCCACCTACTCTGTAGCCGCGGGCACGGAGTCCGAACTAGCAGGGCTTTAAAAATGGCAGCGCCAGGCAAGATGCAAATGAAGCCCGGGAAATTCAAATCCCGGGCTTCATTTGCAACTTCAGTTGCCTACATTAACCACCCTAGTTCGAACTAGGGTGGTAGTATAGACATACCCAGACAGACTATCATCTCCCTTAGGGTATGTCTACACTTGCCCCCTACTTCAAAGTAGGGAAGCAAATGAAGCATACCAAAGTTGCAAATCAAGCCCGGGATTTAAATATCCCATGCTTGATTTGCATGTTCCCGGCCGGTCACCATTTTAGAAATTCACTAGCCTGGAGTAACTGCCCGCGTCTACATGCGGCAGTGATACAGGAGTCGGATTTAAAGCCTCTAATTCGAATTAGCTGGTAAACCTCATTGCAGGAGGAATACCAGCTAATTTGAGTTAGGGCTTTAAATCAGACTCCCGTTTCACTGCCGTGTGTAGACAGTTACTCCAGGCTAGTGAATTTCTAAAATGGCGACCGGCCGGGAACATGCAAATCAAGCGCAGGATATTTAAATCCCGGGCTTGATTTGCAAATTTGGTATGCTTCATTTGCCTTTCTACTTCGAAGTAGGGGGCAAATGTAGACATACCCTTAGGTACTATAGTGATAGAAATGTAGCCGTGTTAGTCTGGGGTAGCTGAAGCAAAATGCAGGACAATGTAGCACTTTAAAGACTAACAAGATGGTTTATTTAGATGATGATACTTAGGTACTAGACTACCATAGTACCTCACAATCTGTGATGCCTTTTTCCATGTGTCAAAGTTAGACAGGACTCACAGATTTGTCAGACCGCTCTGTTTATTCAGCAAAGCTCTGCTAAAATGCATCCAGAAAATGTGAGCACCATAAAATGTTCAAACCCCTTGATTTATACAGTCAAAAAAAGTCAAGTTAACAGGATTAAAAGGAGGGGCAAAGCTTCACATGATTAGTGTGAGACTTAGTCAAGTATCTTCATTTCCACATCAAGCACACAGCAATCTCCTGTCCATATCTACTTGGTTCTCAATTGCTTTCTCTCTAACACCTAATGTTCCTTTTCCTATTAACTCTGGCTAGCACATTGATCTGCATACCTACAAACAACATTAACATACTTTGCTTCTTCCTGTTCAGAGACAAACAGTATTCCTTCAACTTATTCAATTATTATATCACAATTCATCTTTCTCTTACATTATAATTCTGTGTGATTTGTTATTGTAAATGGTGTGGGTGGTGAGTTTAAAGCAGTTCACTAGTTCAATCCACCATTGAATTAAAAATAGTAACTTCTTGTCCACAAATACTACAAAAGGCATTAAGGCAAGAGGCAAGGGAAAAGGCTAAGTGTACTCGATTCACTTATGACATATGCCTGTGAGAGTAAGCAGCAGGAGGGAGAATGTGATCTTGTTGTCCAAGACTTTCTTGCTGGTTTGTTTCTTGCCTTTCGTGTGGTAAATAGCTGCTGAAAATCAATTCTGTAACAACTACAGACCTATGTGATAGCTCTGATGCTTTTCTGTTATGTGATGTGTGTGAGGGAAGATTTTAGATGTGACAGAGAGTATACAGTTCTGACAGATTAACAATCCAGAAACAAATCGATTTATTGTTTGCTTTAAGTCCTTCCTGGCTCTAAAAAACCACTTAAAATGCTGTGATGAAAGCAAATGAGCTTTGTGCTGTGTTGTTTGCCAGCTGCTGAACATTTCAGCTCTTTCCTGGGTCACTGATATAATGTAATACAGAAGTAATCACAGACAAGTTCATAGAGTTGTGCGCATGGATGGTGTACCTAAGTGGAGAACCAGACCAGTGACTGAAGTGGAGTAGATGCTATGCCAGACAATGACAGGGGAATAAAAAACAAACCACCTCATTACCAAAATCTGAGCTTTTTTTTTCTGATCTGGTAGTCTATCATTATGGTGAACTAAACAGGTTTTCAAGAACTTGTTGTCACCTTCTGCTCTTGTTTGCCTGTTTGCTCTACAGTGGTGTAGCAATAAGTCAAATACACCTAAAATAAGACATACATGAATAATGGAAAATTAAATTAAAACTTTAAATAATTCAGATGGAAGAGTTGTCTAATTATCAGACATAGGCTCCGAGCCTGGTAAGGCTTAAACATGTTCATAACTATATCTGCTGTGACTAATCCCAGAGTCCTCTGTGGAACTGCTTACTATGCAAATTTAAACGTGCACAATCAGGGTACAGAATCACAGCAATATAGGGTTAGAGAGAAGGAAGCTCAACAGGGGCACGTCTACACAGCAGGGCTAAGCTTGAGATAAGCTATGCAACATAAGCTACACAAGCAGCATAGCTCAAGTCAAAATAAGCTGGCTACACAGCAGTTATTTTGAAATAGAGCACTCTTCCTTCGACTTCCCTTATTCCTCATACAATGAGGCTTACGGGAGTCGGAGTAAGAATAACTGATATTATTCTGAAATAATGCTGCTGTGTAGACATAAGCAATGTGAGCTAGTCCAGCTTGTCAGGCTGATAGATACCTACTTCATCAAATAAACCTAGTCCATCCCTGACTGCAGTGTTCCCTCTAATTTTTGCTGAGCCGAATGAATTTTGTTATATACACCAATATGGAGGTGATGTGTGACATGGAGTAATTTCTGACACATCACCTTCATATTGGTGGTGCACATAACAAAATTCATATGGTGGGAGTGGGACAAAGGGGTTCTGAGTGTGGGAGGTGGCTCAGGGCTGAGGCACCGGATTGGGGTGCATGGGCTCTGGCTAGAGGTGCAGGCTCTGGGGTGTGGCTGGGGATGAGAGTTTTGGGGTGCTGGAGGAGCATTGCCAACATTAGAAGCTTCAAACAGACACTAATTGTGTCCTCCTTTCCTCCCAAATGGAGAATTTCTACCATTCACTCAGTGCCCCCCAAAATCTCAGTGGTCCGTAGTGTCAGATAAGCAACATGAATTCTTGCACCAGAAACAGGTGTAAGGTACACTAAGCATTTTACCTCTCGGAGCTAGCGATGTGAACCATATATCACTAGTTAATCAGGAGTACCCCCTCTAAGGGAGAGAGCATTTACGTGTAATCTTAGAAAGCTCCTAAGTGTTTGACCTTACAATCATGTTATCTAAAGAAAAGCTATTTTACATCACTTCAAAAAAACTTCCAATGCCAGTTAGAATTTTCCTCTGTTCAGCCCTGAGAAGCTGGATATATAGTGCTAGTTCTTCAGGTCCAGGGATGAGTGAAAACAAAGTTCCTTTTCCCATATTTGTGTCCAAGGCTGCTTGGTGGTAGAACCTAAAGCTTTCCTGGCACTGATTTGCTATGCAATGTGACTATCCCACACTCATGCTGATAAAGGTTTCTGTATTACACCATCATGTGGTCTCTCTTATAGGCAATAAAACAGCAAGACTTCCATTTCCTTCTATGTATGTTAATAGAACCCAGATTACATAAACAGTCAGCAAATATTTTTTCTACCCACTTGAAGTTCTATGTATTAAGTCATATGTCTTGACCAATAGGTCTAACACTTCCCTCTGAAAATGCCCCCTATCGAATACAATCACGATGTAACCAGATGCTACCCTCTTAAAATAATGTCTAGATTTTTGAAAAATTGACATGTTTACACCCAGGGTTTGCAGATGCCCAGAATACTATTTTTATATATAAAGAGGTGTCTTTTCTAGGTCTTATTTTCCTAAATTGATTCCAGTCATAGCAAAGAACCTTATGGTTCCAACCCTCAAAGTGCTGTAAACACATATCTAGTCCCTCTGAAAGTTAAGGATATGTGCAACTCCTGGCTACATCCGGTCTTACACCAACACAAAGCCACATCCCTAGGTGTAATCTCTCTGCACAATGAAATATGCAGATGGAGGGTATAAATATTGGAACTCTGGGTCCACAAGTGTAATTTAATACAGATAAACATATTAAAAAACACGCACACACTCCAGAAGCATGAATACATATGAGGCTATGATTGTTGTGATGCACACTGAGCACATTATTCAGCTGTTGTGGGGGTTTTTTCCTGGTAGCCCAACTAACCTGTTCATTTTCACTCTGGATTGAAGAGAGTACTCAGTAGAGTCTAATAAACAAAATATTTATTTTTTTAAAACACCATCAGTACATAAATATCACACTTTAGAATAGAAGAATTAGCAACACCACTTGTTCCACAGAAAATGACAGTGTGTCATACAATAAAGACATAAAAATGTCTAAGGATGCTCAGAACATTACTGTTCTTAAACCTTCAGCATAAATATCACATATTTATAATTCATATAAAATATTAAAAACATTTGTATCAAAAGTCTTTGTACAGCTATAGCA
The DNA here is from genome assembly GCF_052426305.1 of Pelodiscus sinensis. Classification (NCBI taxonomy): domain Eukaryota; kingdom Metazoa; phylum Chordata; order Testudines; family Trionychidae; genus Pelodiscus; species Pelodiscus sinensis. The sequence goes on along the minus strand of NC_143055.1, from coordinate 130,521,339 downwards.
TTTTAGCTACCGCATGGACGCCACTTTTCCATAAAGATCACTTAACTAGTCTCCCCTTATCACAGTTATGGTAAACAGACTACAAAACTAACATCTGATCAGGTGTCCAGTCCACACTCTCAACAGATTTCGGGACTTTAGCAAGTGACACTTGCTCCAACTGGCTTTTACTTTGTAACCCTAAATACCTGGCAACCCCAGAAGCCAGACTCTGCACAGCAGCACAATGCGGAAGGCACAGCGTCAGAGAGATCCTCACTTTCTCAGACTGTCTGCGGGACGAGTACTTTAGACATATGTATTGGATTAACAAAGAACCCACTCTTGAGCAATTGCTGCTTATAATCAGGCAAAAGATCAGTTCATAATCAGGCAAAAGATTTATATAGAGAACTTTTCCCAGGACTCAGGTTCAATTATTCAGGGGCTTGCCCGAATCTGTAGCTGCTAGACAGAATCCATAACTGCATAGGCTTGGATTGATACACACATAGGAACAGGTGGATACACAGACTGTAGTAAGCAAGAGGACTGCAAGGAAGAAGTTGAATAGTGTGCAGCTGTCTTTCAGACCTCCAACAGGAAAGGGATGACCATAGCTGTTCCTCCAGGCTCGGGGTCCCCTCTCTATCACATTTTTTGCCTTGTACAGGGTCCTTTCTGTTGTAGATCCTCGTACATTTCCACTTCTCCCCTCACATCTTGCTAGATTGACTGCAACAGTCAGACAAGAGCATACAGGTTACAAAGGAAACCCTGAAAGACCTCCCCCAACTCATTCCTCTCTTGCTTTCCCTACAGGGTCTGAGCTTGCATTGCCTGTGCATCCATCTCTGGGAGCTCTGTGTGTGTCCCAAGGACCAGTGAGCAGCGATGAGACAGGTGAGATCAATGCACTTAGTGGCAGGGCCCCCACCAGCCACATGCTTCGGCCCAGTTTGCCATTGTATGGAAGCTGTTATGCTGCAGATCTCCTGGGCTGTCCAGCCCCACAATTCATCTGAACTCCCAAGTGGTCGCTGAGTCTTAACCACTAGATAATTCGGATACAAACCAGCATCCTGGTCTGGCCCATTATCACTGCAAAAGGGACCCCTGCGCCAGACTGAGTCTGCCCCTCCCGTGCGCACAGCGACACCCCGCCCCGCCGGTAACTGAGACCTCTTCCGCCAGTACCTGTTCAGGATCTTGGTGATGATCAGCTTGACCCAGGGCGCGGTGGGCTCCAGACACACTCTCTTGCCGTGCTTCATGGTGGCTCTGGGGGGGGGGGGGCAGAGAGGAGCGGAGTGAGCGCAGGGCGGGCGAGCGGGAGGCGCAGGCGGGGCGGGGGCAGCGGAGCCACTTACATCACTTCGGGCACCCCGCAGTGGGGCCCCTCGGGGATCAGCTCCACGCGGGCGATGCGCTTGGGGTGGATCACGTCGAACATGGTCTGCAAGCACTGGCAGCGCAGCTCGCTGGCCAGGGGCGCCCCTGGGAGAGGGAGAAAGACTCAGCTCCTGCTGGAGGCCAGATCTCTGCAGGGGGCGGCTGGGGACCCCCCTTCCCCCCCCCCCCCCCCCGCCACCAGCGCTCCGACCCCATTGTGCACACTGGGGGCCCCGGCGCAGCGAGCCCCTTACCACGGCACAGCGCGGCGCAGGCGGCAAGCAGCAACAGCGGCAGCAGGGGGCTGCGAGGGGCGAAGGTGCGGGAGAGACTCATGGTGCGGGCTGGTGCTGGGGGATCTGGGCTCTGATGCTCGGCTCGGCTCAGCTCTGAGGCTCCGCAGCGCCGCCGCCGCTTTTATCCCAGCGGGAGCCGGCCGGGAAATTACCTGGGCTGCAGGAGGCGGAGCAGGCGGCGAAACGTGACTCAGGCGGGCCCTACTCTAGGGCCTGCTCGGGCATCGGGGCTCGGCCGGCGGCCAATGGCTGGGAGCCTGGATGCCCGCCCCAAGTTCCTAGCGGTCCCTGGCTTGCAGAGTAGCGATCCGCGCGGGGCAGGAATCTGTCCCTGGAAGGGCCGGGCTAAGGCGAGTGGCGATGGGTGTCCGAATGCGCAGAGCCTCGCGGCTCAAGCGGGGTCGTTCATTGCAAAGCAGAGGGGCCGGGTTGCAGCCTGGGGCAGAGCGCGGGCCCCGACAGCAGGCTGAGACCCACGCAGCGAGCAGCCGGGCTGGGACTGGGTCTGTCCGGCGAAAAGGGACAGCGTCCCACACCAGATCCCGCCTTCGGCTGCAGCGAAGCTGGTGTCGGTGCGAGCATCCTGGGCCCCGCCTCGTGTTTATGCTGCTCCCCGCGGATCCCACAGCTCCCCAGCGGCGCGAGCCTCTGTGAAGGGGCTGGACCCTGCTGAGTTGACTGCTCCCCTTTTGATCATGGTTACTCAGGAGTCTGGCGGCTGCCCGAGCCACTGTGCACAAAGCAACTTTCCCCCCGGAGTGGAAGCTAAGAAAGCGAACGGGCCCGCAGCCCGTTTCCATCCCCCCTTGAGCTGCAGCCTGGCCTCGGATTCTACTGTGGACTCGGTCACTCCTGTGCCAAATGCTCCCTCTGGCTTATTGCCTCGGGCCCAAAGCGAGCAGTGCCGGGCTGTGAGATTGTCCGCGCTCCATAGCTACATGCAGGGACGCCTCGCGTGTAACTCAGCACAGGGAGAGAGACCTGCTGGCGGGGAGTGGAAGCCAGAGCGCTTCTGAGCCAGGCTCGCTCTGGCAAGATAGAGAAGCCGGGACAACCAGCAAACCTTCAAACCAGCGCGAACAGCGACACGCGCAAAGCAGCAGCCGTGCCTAACCCCCTCTCCCCCCTCCCCTCGGAATCAGGCCACTGAAGACCTTACAAGCTGGCGCGGTTAGGAGGCTGTTTTTCTGTCCATCTACGCCTCACCCGACTCTGCCACGAAAGAAACGGGCTCGATGCATGGTGCATCCTTGGGCGCAAATTCCCTCTGCAGTCAGGGCAGTTTTCCCCGAGAGCTCCAAGCTCCAGCCCCGATCACCAAAACTTCGGAACAACCCTTTGTCCCCAGTGGCGTTCCCTGCTCTCTGGGTCTGGCCAAGAGTAGCGGAGATTTGCACAGTGACAAGTCACCGCCCGGACTGGAAGTCCCGCAAGGCTGCGCTTGAAATGTGAAGAGCATGATCTCGTTTTCTGCGAGCCCCCGCGTTCCCTGTGTTGCCTTTGTTCGGCAGAAGAGAAAGTGACCATCAAAGGGACGTTTTCGGTTCCGTTTGCTTTCCTCTGCGCAGCGAGTAGGCTGCAAAAACACACGGCTGCCTTTAAAAAGAACAGTTCCATGGCGTGTAAGACGCAGTCTGGCTCCAGCTGGCGAAGCTCCCTTGGACTTCCGAGGGCTCACCAGGGACGGGGTGTTTAGGTGGACACGGAACACCGAAACAACTGGAGTATAGGGGTCCTATTCGCTCCTTAACGGGAGTATCTGTAGGGTAGGACTGATGCACCCTGGTGCTCAGCGCAGCAAGGCAGTGGCAGCGCTTCATTTGCAACCACAGAAGTGCCAGGGCTCAAGCAGTTAGCTACTGGGGCGCGAACAATTCTTCCGCCCTTTAATAACCGATGCATCATTACGTTTTATATAAACAATTGTCTTCTATGCTTTCTTTGGAGCTGTCTTATTTCCAGTAGCAGCAAAGAATCATTATGTGCGTATCTTGCAGAGTGCTTTACACAAGAGTAGTCCCATGGAAAGTTAAACAAATGTGAAAGGCCTTGCAGCTTCCATCCTCACAAAACCATGTTCCAAGGCTGGATTTCCCTTCATGATGAGGCCTCCAGAAGATGACCTTAAATATTGCAACTCTGGCTCCAAGAGTATGTTAAATGCAGACAAAAGCCTGCTAAAACCAGGAAGAGAGGGAAGCTTGAAGGCCAGAGTGTAAATTATACCTAGTCCCACCCACACCACACTTTTCCAGGGGTCCCACTGTGACAGATGCATGTTCATTAACTTGAACTGAGCAGAAGACTCCACCACTTTTAATCAGAAAATATTTTATTTATAACTCCCTCCATTATTACAATTACTTCATTTTAGTACAGTATAATAATACCGCTTTTCACAAAACATGACAGTGTGTCATACAGCAAAGACATAAAATGTCCAAGGATGTGCAGAACATTACTGTTCTTAAACTTTCAGCATAAATGCCACATATTTAAATTGTATAAAAATAATTTAACACGCATCAAAAGAGAACCCAAAGAGTTTGCACCAACTTCAGCTGGTGACTGGAAGCCACATCTTCCTAAAGATTGCTTTCTACAGGAGAACAGCAGTGAGTCTGTTTCACCTAACTTAACACACGATTCTGTGTCGTAAGGACACCTGTCTTGGCAACACATTTCAGGACTGTAGCAAGTTACTGTGTTTGTTCTAAGTGGATTTCATTTTATAATCCTCCTAAATATCTCTGTGCACAAAGGCTAAATGGGTGGCAGTGCCAGAATGTGAGTCTCTGGTTCTCCACAAACCAGAGGGCATCATGCCGGTCCACAAGGCACAGGTCACAGTATTGTCCATTTTGACCTGTTCAGAGTACCTGAGGTTCGGTAGAAGGTGTATAAGGTTGACAACAAGATATCTCCGGTGCCCCCCTGCACAAAACCTAAGGAGGTTAACAATAACACTTAGCCACTGAAGAGCTAGCTCTCTATAGAGATATATGAATAAATACATAAATAAGAAGAGGTTGCAATAAGTCAGTGGAATGCGTTGAAGTTGAATGCAGTGCAGTCTATCAGACCTTCAAAAGCAGCGTTCACCCTGACTAGTTCTCCATTCTCCGCCACGCTTTTCTTGCCATGTACACACAGGTAGTTTCTGTTGTAGTTCCTAGTTCCTCTTCTCTCCTCACAGTTTGTTTGATTTACTGTGAAAGAAAAGAAAATAGACGTTACAAGGGAAGCCTCATTGCACTCTTGCCTTTTTGCGTTGCCTGTGCACTACAGCTGCCCTCTGGGGGCGCTCTGTGTGTGTCCCCAGGACCAGTGGGCAGCGATGAGACAGGTGAGATCCATGGCAGTTAGAGGCAGGGACCCCACTAGCCACATGCTGCAACCCAGTGAAATGGCTCAGAGCACAGACACTTATAGAAACTCCTTTTTCTACATGACAACTGGGTTTCGTTCCCCCCACCCCATCCCGTAGCTGGACTGACTGGGCCAGCTGTTTGTGAGGAGAAGTATCCAGTGGTTCAGACTCAGCAGCCCGATCTGGCCCATTGTCACCACGCACAGCGACCCCCCTCCGCCAGTACCTGTTCAGGATCTTGGTGATGATCAGCTTGACCCAGGGCGCGGCAGGATCCAGACACACTTTCTTGCCGTGCTTCATGGTGGCTCTGGGGGGACAGAGAGGAGTGGGGTGAGCGCGGGCGAGGGGCGCAGGCGACGGGCGCAGGCGGGGCAGGGGGCATAGGCGGGGTGGGACACTTACATCACTTCGGGCACCTCGCAGTGGGGCCCCTCGGGGATCAGCTCCACGTGGGCGATGCGCTTGGGGTGGATCACCTCGAACACTGTCTGCACGCACTGGCAGCGCAGCTCGCCTGCCATGGGCGCCCCTGGGAGAGGGAGAAAGACTCAGCTCCTGCCGGCGGCCAGATCTCTGCAGGGGGCGGCCAGGGACATCCACCCCCGCCACCACCCGGATCCCATCCATCCCCCGGGCCTCCCGCCTAGTGCCGGTGCACCGGCTCTCGGACACCTGGGTCCCATCCTTCCCCAGCTCCCGGAGGGTCAGAGCGCTCCTGGCCCAAAGGCTCCCCCCGCGCTCTCAGCCCCCATCTACGGGTGCTGCCCGAGCAGGAAGCACAGCTCAGCCCCCCCGATCCCGCTGTGCAGACTGGGGACCCCGGCGCAGCGAGCCCCTTACCCCGGCACAGCGCGGCGCAGGCGACCAGCAACAGCAGCGGCAGCAGGAGGCTGCGAGGGGCGAAGGTGAGGAAGCGGCTCATGGTGCGGGCTAGCGGCGGGGTCTGGTGCTGGGGGATCTGGGCTCTGATGCTCGGCTCGGCTCAGCTCTGAGGCTCCGTAGCGCCGCCGCCGCTTTTATTGCAGCTGGAGCCGGTGTCGCTACACCGGCCTGGAAATTCCCGGGATGCAGGAGGCGGAGCGGGCGGCGAAACGTGACCAATGGCTGGGAGCCTCATCGCCGCCCGGAAATCTCTCCAGTCGCTGTCTCGCTGCCACGGGCCAGTGCAGCGCCAGGAGCTCGGCGCCCGCGTGGAGCTCCGGGGCGTGAGCCGCAGCTGGGCTGAGCCCTGTGACAAGGGGCTGGTCTGTGTAGTGTCATAGCGCGGGGGGGGGAGCTCTAGTCCTGCTACTGCACTGGGGGCCGGGAGCTCTGGGCTTCTGCACTGGCGTGGTGGGGCGAGGGGATTTTGCCCAGGAGAGGGGGTCTCAGGGCTTGCGGCTTGAGGGGGAGCTGGGCTAAACTCCTGAACACTGCCACGCCTGTCACAGGCTGAAGCCCCCAGTCCCACACTTGTAGGGCTGAAGGCACAAGACCCCTCCCTTCCAGGGCTGAAGTCCCAAAACACCCTGTAGGACCGAAGGCCTAAGACCCCCCTCTTTCTGGACTGAACCAGGACCTCCTGTAGTGCTGGATAATTGCACCCGACTTTTGAACTTTAGAAGACTGTCAGCTCACAAGGCCAGACAGCCTAGCAACCCAGTCAGAGCCCCCGTTGCCCTGCAAGAGCAGGAAATGGGCACAGCCACCAATTTGTGGGTTCCAAATATGCCCCCACTTGTTATTGTTAAGCTTGAGGGGGAATGAAGACTTAGTGCAGACCAGAATGCTGTGGGAGTTTGTGGATTCCAAAAGCATTCGGTTCCAAAATATTCAGCTCTGTACGAGATAGCACTTCTAGGTGGGAGTGTGGAGAGAGAGCTCTATGGTGAGTTTGGAGAAGTATTCCTGCTGTACAAGTCATTTTCCTACTGGAATAGTATGTAATTAGGACACAATAAGCTGCCCTGCAGTGTGGAGGGACAGATCCTTACCCTTTGTGTAATGAAAGTAGGATCAGACCCACATCATGTTAGTGCAGGAATGGTTTGGTCTGTGTGCATGAGGATAACACCATATACCAAATTCTGGCCTTGGTTACAGTGAAGCCAGTATGGGTGAATGCACAGAAGTAGATTTGTCCTTTGTGTTTAAGGTGCAGTCACCATCTTTCTCCCTGCTCAAGCTAGTTCTTGGGATCTTATGCACTGCGTATTGCTGTTCCATTTAAGCAGCATGGCTTTTTATTAGTCTCCTAAAGCTCTGCTTATTAAACAGCTTCACTTATTCTAACACTGAACAGCACCATTAATACAAATCTGCATCATCAGCGTTATTTGATATTAAGCAATATGGGCCCTGCATTTTAAGATGACTGTGCAGAGTTTGTTTTTAATCTGCACTTTTACACTTTCAATAATTGCAACATTTTTACAGAAAAGAAGAAGCTAAGAATGTAAACATTCTAGCAGCCTGCCAATGTTTGGGAGGCCATGTATTTATTGGCACAGCAAGCACAGTTAACTGTTCAATTGATCTAGGAGTCTTGCCCCAGGATCTGGTTTATTGCAAATTGCTGGGCGCATAAAATAAGAGGGGAGAAATCATTTGGCCCAGACCACTGATATAACCTTATTATTTATTTGTATTGCACAAATGCCTAAGGTGTATCTTAAGAGTTTGTGAGATTTTGCCTATCTAATCAAAAAGCTAGGGTACCCTTAAATATTTCTTGCTCTGCAGCCATATGGGCATATTACAGAAACAACGGAAAATTACCAGACATTCAAAACTGTAGGGAAGAGTTACACACACATAAGCAGCTATGCATAAACCCCATCTCCATTCCCTCAGATATTATTCTATTAAGCATTATACAAAGGTAGAGAAATTCTGACAATCCTGTAGGTCTTTCTGTCCAACCTGTTAATATTTGGCAATGTGTCAAGTTCTGTTTGTTTGGGGAAATTTTCAGTTTAATTTTCTTTATGCAGCAAATAGGTTCCATGCACATCTTTTCCAGTTTCAAAATGACAAAACGGTTGCAAATCTATTCTGAGACCCAATCCTGGTCCGATGGAAATTAACAGCAAAACTCCCTTTGGTTTTAATAGGAGCAGAATGGGCCAGTAGATGAAATTCTGGCTTCACTGAAAAGAGTGGCAAAATTCCCTGGGACTTCCACAGGGTCACTATTGACATTAGTTGTTGGCTCTTTCAGTGGACAAAGAATGAAGAAACAATTGATGCTTAAATGCAGCAAGTTTTATTTGTATTTTATTGAAAGTTTTTGACCAATACATGGTGGGCCTGTTCTGGCAACAATGCACCAAGCAAAACTATTTATTGTCCTCCTTTTGAATGCAGCAAGGGATATATTTTGTAATGCAAGAATAGCGGAAAATTCTAGTATATAACAAATTCTCTTCAAGTTAAAACAAAACCAAGCCACCTGCAGTGGAATCGAGTTTTGCTAGGAATTATGAAACATTCTGTCACTTTTAAGAAAATAACCATGCTATTTCCAAATCTTGGACAATGGGATATTCCCTAGTGATGCAGACTGGGACTTCGTATTTTAATGGGATAATTGCATTTCCATTAACAGCTTTGTAAATTCTCATATAGCTGAATGGAGAATTGGCAAGACCTATTTTGACACATATTATAGACCTTGCTGAATGGTTACCATGTGGGACAAAATATGTCAGTGCATTTTTTAAGGAAAAATCATCCTTACTACTTCAGCTGACTCTTACTAGAAGGTTCATCCTGGAAAAAAAATGTCAGTAACTTGCTTTTTGATGAATTTCAATATGATTCAGCATTAGTTCAACAGAGCTTCTCTTTAAGATAAACTCAATTTCACCTTTAAAAAATAAATGCAAATGTCCTCCGGGAATGAGGTCATCTTAACTCACGAAAGAAGCAGCAACAGCTCATTGCATGAAGGACCTAAAAGGGACCCTCAGGAATTGCTTAATTACATTTAGAAGGAAGACCTTCTTGCTCAGCAAACATGACTTGCCACCAAACATGTAACTTCAGCAATATTATTCAGGAAGCAGTAGCCTATTTCCTCAATCACTACCGGTTTACTTTCCTGTGTTGTAACTAACTAAACACATTTACCATCATGCGAGGCAGGACAATTATGACACATCAGAATGTCTTAATCCTGTGAACAAAGTGTCTTAGTTGCTCAAGAACTGACCAGTACCTTTGCCTGAAAGTTGAATCTTCCCTGAACCAGTGTGGAGACCTTCTACAAATACCTACTATGCAATTCTTCTTTGAGTGGTCCCCGTGGGTGCTCAACTCTAGGTGTTGGGCTCATCCTGGCGCCGCTGTTGAGAGGTTTTTACAGCCATAGTTGGCCAGACTGCTTATGCGCGGTTAGCACACACGCCGTTCACGCCTTTCCGTTGCACGGTCCGGCTCCCGCCAGTTCCTCTTAACCATCCTCGGTTGCTGGCGGAGCTCCCTTCTTCTCCTCAGTTTGACTAAATATCTATCTGTAAAAAGACAAAAAGTTATATAGTTAGTTAATTAGTAGTAGTTTTCCTCTCATTGTATAGTTCTTGTTATATAGTTAATAGTAAAAAAAAAATTTTTTTTCATTAGTGTAGTAATAGTTAGGTTCTTAGCTGTTTACCATAGGGTTCCGTTAAAACTCTGGACCCTGCTATGCCTGGTTCACCAGGGTTTAAAAAATGTTCCCTATGTCAGGATGTGATGCTGGCCTCAGATGGCCATGCAGCGTGTCCTTCACGCATGGCTTCACTTACGGTGCCTACAACACTGGTTGGCAACTGTGTATATGACCATAAGACACAGCATTCACAAAATAGTGTCTCCTCCAACCCATGTTCGCACGTCCCTCTGCTGGTGGACGAAACCACACAACCTCATGACAGGAGTTCCTTTCCACTGTCCGCAACCATCTGCCCAGATAACAACAGACGCCTCCCTCATCGGGTGGGGTGCACACATGAATGCAAAGAGGACACAAGGCAAATGGTCGATTACCAAAAGGCGCCTACATATAAACCTCCTGGAGTTGAGGGCCATCTTCCATGCATACAGGCACTTCCATCCATACATAACGGGGGCCACTGTCAGCATAGTGACGGACAATGTTGCTGCAGTGTATTACATAAACAGGCAAGGGGGAGCAAGGTAACTCTCCCTATGTACACAGTTGATTTGGGAAGAAGAATTTCTCCCTCATAGCTTCACATCTACCCAGCTTCTCAGCTCTGATATTGGGCTCAAGATTTGGGCTTCAGTGCTTAGTGTCCTTGATAGCTGGCCCAAACCACAATGTGGTCAAAATCAGGTTAAGTGGAAACCATTTAGAAATAGCAAGACAGGAAATGTCTGGTAATGAGCATTACCCTCTCTGTCCTCATGAACCAAAACCAGCTTGCACGGTTCATTGTGGTTTTGAAATGGTATTAGAAACCCCCCCAGAGATTACACTGAAGGCTTTTAGGGAGCTGTAAGTAGATGCAGAGGTCTGTGCTTAATGTTCTTTAATGAGACTTGTGCTATGAAGGAGCTGATGCTGGTGACGAAAAGGTTTGGGGGAATTTTTTTTTAAGACTACGTTTTGTCCAGTTTTTGCTGAAAGTTGAATGTGTATAGCACTTGTGAGGCACTCAAAAAAAGTTTAAATGAGCTATTGCTGGCTAGAAACTGCTATCTTTTCTCCCTGGCTAGTGAGGACCAGTGTGTGCCATTCCTTGTAGTACTTTTCTATATGGTTTTCTACTGCACAGTTCTGAAATAGCTCCTCTTAGAGTCATGACAGTGTAATGATGCAGTGTCTTAGGACAGGATGCTATAGGTTTAGTCTTTACACAAAGCCAGCACACTGGCAACATAGTGTATGAGGTGATTTTTTTTAATAAAGCAGGAAGCCAATTCCTCCGCCCTTTGGAGGTGGATATTTGGCACACTGGTAAGAATGTGAGCAGCCCCTGTGGTTTGTGTCCTTCTCCACAATGTACCAAACCAAGAAGAAGGCATCCCAGTTGCACAGTTAGTTGGTGAACCAACATCAAGCAAGAAACATAACATCCTTGTGGGAAACAGGTCAAACAGATTCTGGTGATCAGAAAAGGTGCAAGGAGGCAAAGAACAAGCTAGTAATGATTACAGTAGTAACTCGATCACTCAAATTAACTGAGATCATGGTGTATAACCGCAGAAGCCAAAACAGTTAGCCATCAAGAAAACAGCATTTATTTAACCTCAGCTTGGAAAATGCAGTAAGCACATTACCCTGGAGCCAGAGCCAGCAATAGTCATGTTACACAACTTGGCGAGCGGCCAAAAGGAAGCTGAGTGCCTGAAGTCTGCCAGGGAGTTGTAGGCAGGCAGAAGTGAGGCAGCTTTCTTCAAATGCAATGAGTGGTGGGTGGGGAAGGGAAGCTAAGCCAAATATAGAAACTGGGTTTGGATAGAGGGAAGCACTCAAGGGATCTCTCCATGCCCAGAATAAAGAGATCTCTCCACATCTCCTCTCTCCTGTGTGTCTCTTTTGTTTTCCCACCCCATGTCCGGGTTTTCTGCCTTAGCTCATGTGGCTGAACTCCTTCCCCCCTTCTTCTCTGTCTCTGAAAGTTGAATAAGCTCTTGTAGAGGGAACACCTCCTGCCTGACTGAGAAGCTTGTTTGCTTCTGGGTGAATCTTTCGTTTCTCTCCCCCACATCTCCTGTTATCCGTTCCTTCCTTCCTTTTCCTCCTCTGCTTCCATTGCCCTTGTTTTTCTGCCGCACACACTTCATCTCTGCCCTGCCAGGCCCACTCCCATCCCCTGTGGTCTCCACACTCTCCGTTTCTGTTTCCTGCCACCTTTTCCCCATTCCCCCATCTCTAACCATCCCTAGCTGAATCCCTTCTCTCTTCTCATGCCCAGATTTATTCTCTCCAATCCACTCTGCTGTGGTTCTCCCAACTTCTTTCCATTTGGGCTATTACCCTGCTCCATCCTCCTCCATCTCCCCACATTATGTGCTCTTTCCTCATCACACAAAAGCTGTGCATGTGCATCTCCTACCTCTTAACGGTGTGCTGCTTCATGTGCTGCCTGATGGCACAGCAAAGTGCATTTCCCAGAGCCTGGTGAAAAGTCCTGTGTGACCTTGCTCCTACGTGGCAAGACATCCTACTTAACACAGGCAGACTCTTGTTATCCCAGCACTTCACAGCTGCCTGTCATGGCACCTCATCATACCCTAGCAAAGGGTTCTGTAGCATGTGGTCAGTCAGCTGTGATGGGATGGAAAGACGAGACAATCTTCACTATAAGGTGGGGAACAGGATCTCAGAGGAGCTAGAAATATTTTTTATGACCGACATTACATTTATCTATTGTCTTTCCATTTTTTCTAGCAGGCAAATACCCATTCCCACCACAGAAACTTCCTGGGCATCTGCTCTTGTGAGTTTACTACTCCAAAGGCATTTGTGTACATTTTCCTTGCACATCATGGCTGAAACCCTGCCCTATTGAATCAAATGGAAAAACTCTTGTTGACTTTAATAGGGCCTTGACTCCAACCCATGGAGTCTCTGTGGGGCCAGAAAGGTTGTCTTTTTATTTTTTACTCCATGTTTGTGTGGCATCTACTATAATGGGGCCCTTGACTAGGGATTTGTGGTGCTGTGTTGTAATGATAATGAATTTAGATTACAGAATAAAGAGTTCAGATATGGAACCTTCAAATCACTTGCAGTTTGCTCATCCCAATGAAACTGACACCTCGGCTTACGCACTGTCCACAAAGTTAAATAGAAATCACAATGGAGTGGTCATCCTGCAAGAGTGAATTCCTGCAAGGATCCAAGCTGCATGACAATAGAAAATTATCTGCACATATCTTAGATTCCAAAAGTGGGATGAAGTCATGGCTAGTCTCTTCCACTCTCTAAGCAGAATCTTCAATGTATGCCTCTGCTTGGTTATACATCAAGGAGATGGTGAAATATGAGAGCAACAGGGTGGGTCAGTGCCTATTAAAGTGGTGAGAAGCAATGAATACATTAATAGCTGGTATCTGTATAGTTGGCACAACAGAGGTCCATGGATCAGACTTCATGTTCAGACATGCTGAAGAGTCTGCAGCCGGGTAGACCACAAGAACAGGAGTAACTGCCCAAGCATGCATCTTCGCAGGAGGTTAGTGTGTCAACAACTGGAAATGATGACACCAGGAGGACAAACTGAATGTTGTAATCGAGGGATAAATGTGCAAACCACATTTTCCACTTCCTGGCAGTTGGTTTCATGTCACTGTCACACTTTGGATACGGAATGAAGACTTTTTTTAGGGCATCAAAAGTTATTGTGCTAATGTTGTTCATCCTTGACACAGAACAAGACAGACCTTCTCCCGGCCCCTAGTAAATGAATGCCATTATTGTGGATACTTTGAGTACGCTCAGGAGAATATGGCTGAAAGCAGCATTGGGCTGAATTTTCAAAATTGCTCAGCTCCCACTCAGACACCTACCTGGCCAGATTTCCCAAATACTTCTGCCCTCTGCAGATACATTAGATTATGGGCACTTCCAACACCCAGGGAGTGCCCAGATTATCAAACCAAGAGCTGTCACGTGATACACTCCATTGAAAAGCTGGCCCATTAGTCTTTGAAACACAGGCCATGGATTTTTTAACAGTGCCTAAAATTATGATCCTAAATACATATTTAATTGCCTGTATTAAGTAACTTGGTTTTCAGAATTGCTCCCAGAACACAACATTGACTGCATTGACACTAGAGTTTGCCCAAAGTACTGTAGTTTTTCTGTTGTGGTCAGGGCCAGTTCAAGCCATTCCTGTGCCTCAGGCAGCGGGTGCGTGACGCATGCGCAGCTCCGCCCCCGGGTGCATGGCACATGCACGGCTCTGTCCCCCGGTGCGCTGCGCACCTTACAGCTGCAATCGGGCGTGCGGCACCTGATGGCAACTCTAAGGGGTGCCGCACGGCTGGGTATGCAGCGCCCCTTATAGCTGCCATCAGGCTCCCCCCATAGGTTGGCGCCCCAGGCAGCTGCCCGGCTAGCCCCCCTCCTTAATCCGGCCCTGGGTGTGGTACTGAATGGCAACACGAGCAGGATAGTGAATAGACATGTATTCTATTCTATTCTATTCTATTCTATTCTATTCTATTCTATTCTATTCTATTCATGGAGTTCTCCTCCACCCCTGGGCTGGAATCTTTCACCCTGGTCTCTCCACTATTAGCACAGCTGCCATTCCAAGCTCTGGAAACAGAGCAAAAAGCTACATTTCACTAAAGTCATCTATTACCAAATGTACTCAAATGTTTTAAAACCTGTGTTCATGAGAAAAAACTGGATGAGTAGCCCAGTAGACCAAAGCTCTCTCTTTACCAGTGATAAGCTCAGCTTCTACACACTTCTTTTTGCTGATCTCAAAAAAGGATCTCTAGTGAAGAGAGGACAGTTTCCATGTGTAGTCTAGCCTTAGGGGTTTTTTTTTTTTTTTTTTTTGGCAGATATAGTCAATATTGCTGGTAGTTTTTGTTATCTGGACACTTAATAGGCTATCAGGTGCCCCTTTTAATTTCTGCAATATGTATAATTGGTTAAATGTGCATGTGTATTGATGCCAACTGTAAGTTAGATTTTCTCAGGTGTGCACAGCTATGTGGCTCACTCATGACCGCAACCGTACATAGCCTAGTCCAGGGGTGGCCAACCCACGGCTCTTTGCTTAAAAAAATGCAGCTATTGCTAATTCTGAGCTGTGTGCCTAGACTGCTCACAGCCGGCTGCTCTGTGCACACGCCCTAGTGCCTGGAAGGAGAAGCGTGTGACGGTAGCAGCAACTCCAGGATGCAGGCATTGGGTTAGAGTGGGGGGGGGGATAGCATTGGGTTAGAGCAGGGGGGCTGTGAGTGCCTGGCTCTGGGGGAGAGAAGGGGGATTAGATTAGAGCGGGGGGAGGGAAGATGAAGCACCTTAAACTCAAAGTCTTCGTGGATGCAGAATAAGGTAGCCAACACAGATGTCATATTTAAATTCCAGGGCAAAAAAAGAATCAGCATGTACCTGGTTTACACTGTGTTTCTTTAAAGAAAATTCAAAGGCTATTGTTTGCCAGGATGATGCAATTATTCTGAGATATGAGTCTCTCCCTTATTGTTTTTGAACCTCTCATATTTGCAGTCTGGGACAGACCTGAATTTTTAGAACTATAGAAAAGCCATATTCTTCATAAGTAAAAAAAATGAGGAACCCATACTAGAGATCAATAAGCTGGAGTGAAACTGGCACCTCAAATTGTGCTAATTTACTTCTCAGGTCTGTTTAATTTAAAAAAAACTCACAGGACATAATAGGGCAGTAGTGTTACATTTAAAATACATGGGGGGGGATGATTTTTTTTAGTGAGAGAATATTATTGTGTTTTTAAAGGGGCTTTTTTTTTTATCTGATGTTTGTTCCTTGTCAAGTTCTCTGAAGATCTTTGGACTGGCTGTGAATTTTTTAAGTAACTAGAGACTTTTTTATTGGTTTTTGTCCAAAATATCCTGTAATGTTATTTTTATCACTACATTTTGTATACTATATCCATTTATCTATTGATCTATCGATCGATCAATATATAAAAATAAATATATAATTCATGGTTCTTTGCTCTCTAGCCACAGCTATTTTGGCTCTTCATCTCTAACTGGTTGGCCACCCCTGGCCTAATCCATAATATGAACAGCACAGCTGACCAGTGTTCCCTGTAAACTGGGTACTTGGGCAGCTGGTTGAGAGAGGTTCAAATGCTGCACAACTGATTAGCACAGCACCCACAGCTAGGTTTTGTGTTTCTGTGGGTGGTGCACATAAAATGTATTCCTCACATGGGTGGAAAAAAATCCATGCTTGGATGGGAAAGATTGCAACTGACCAATACGCTTACTTAGCTACCAGCGGCAGGTGAGCTTTGTGGTGCTGAAATCAAAGTCCCTGGCTTCATTCTATGGTATGAAAATGTGTGTCTTTTACAGTGGTGCTGGAACAGTTTTTAGGGCGGGGTTGCTGAGCTGCACCCTGCCTTATGCCATCTGTGTCCCTCACCATCCAGGACTGAAGCCACAATTGGGGGTGGCTAGGACCCGAGGGCCTGCAGAAGAGCCTCTCTTGGGGCCGGCAGCCAGGACTTAGAGCCAGAGGACAGGACCCAGGGCAGCAGTGGGACCGATGGCCAGGACCCCATAGAGGCTGGCAATAGAGGCTGGGATCCCAGGCAGCAGCAGGTCTCCTGGTCCAAGCTGGCAGACCCCAATGCAGTAGTGGAGACACTGAGGCCGAGAACCAGGGGGTGCTGCAGTCAAAGAACTTCTGTTCTCTCCCTTGCAGTGCTTAGACCCATGTTTCACTGAAAGTCTTAGTCTCTTTTTACAGGCTGATACCTTAAGTAGCCATGTTCTCCTATTACATGCCTCCTTTCTTGCTGGTGGGCAGAGCTGGCTGCAAAGTATCTGTCCTCCTACTGTTCAGCTCATCTTGTCTTGGCCAGTGGGCTCCTTTCCTCCTCCAGCCTCCAGCGCAGGGTCTTTCCGGGGAATGGCTCTTACAGGCTGACTGTTATTTATTTGCTTTGAAGTGATGCCTAGGAACCCCAATCATGGAGCAGGACCTCAGTGTGCTAGGTAGTGTACAAACTCAGGGCAAGAAGATAATCGCTGCTCCAGAGATCTTACATAATGCCTTCTCCAGTTCATCAGTGTTAAACACCTATGTGCAGTGAAACAGACATACTCACTTGGAAAGGAAACAGTGGCATTGCCAGCCAGTGATGTAATGAACGCAGTCTGCTAGAAGAGCTTGTCTATAGGTCACATTTCCCATTAGGACAGTCAGATGTCTGACTCCCCTAAGCTCATGAACAAATGATTCAGGAGACTATCCTATGGGCAATGCTAACTGGGTTCTGAAATGATTGAACTTTACATAATGAAAAACAACCCCCTCAAGTCAGAAGATCTGGGAAGCTGCTTGGCCCACTTCATGAAACCACCCAGTAATTTGGCACAAGTGATGGTTTGCTCAGGAGAGAGTCAGCCTGAAGAACAGGTGTGTTACATGCCAGGGCTGAGATGCACTGGCAGCATGAGCACTCCCTTTAGTCATATTTTATCTGGCCAAAGCTAGTTCTCTTACCATTTGCTTTCATACGGCACTCGCGGAGAGAAAATCTTTTGCATCACAGGCAGAGAGAGATTTCTCTGCTGAATTGGGCATAGCATTAGATGTGTTTGTATCAGAGAGAATGGAAGCAGGAACATAGGTGGGAAGAGTTGGAATTGCGGGTGTGTTTCTAGGCCTTCTGAGACAGCAAGTATCTGAGTCTGACCTCACTTCTGACCTACTTCCTGTAAGAAAAGACCCATCTAATCAGCATGTGACCTGGAAATTATTTTGACTTATGCAAGAAGATTTCCTCCCCATTCTATAAAAGATAAATTGTCATGCTAACTCATCATTTAAGTCAATATTCTTGCCAGCAAGTTAAGGGAATATAGATTGGATAAATGGACTGTACGAAGGATAAAAAGCTGGCTAGACTGTCGGGCCCAATGGGTAATGATCAACGGCTCAATGTCAGGTTGGCGGTCGGTTTCTATCAGAGTGCCCCAACGATCGGTTCTTGGACCGATTTTGTTCAGCATCTTTATTAATGAAGTAGATGAGGGGATGGATTGCATCCTCAGCAAGTTCACAGATGACACTAAGCTATGGGGAGAGGTAGATACGCTGGAGGGCAGCGATAGGGTCCAGAGTGACCTGGATAGATCAGAGTATTGAGCCAAAAGACATCTGATGAGGTTCACAAGGACAAGTGTAGAGTCCTGCACTTGGGATGGAAGAATCCCAAGCATTGTTACAGGCTGGGGACCAAGTGGCTAAGTAGCTGTTTGGCAGAAAAGGACCTGGGGATTACAGTGGATGAGAACCTGAATATGAGTCAACAGTGTGCCCTTGTAGCCAAGAAGGCTAATGGCATATTGGGGTGCATTAGGAAGAGCATTGCCAGCAGAATCAGAGAAGTGATTATTCCCCTTTATTCGGCTCTGGTGAGGCCACATCTAGAATACTGAGTCCAGTTCTGGGCCCCCATTATAGAAAAGAAGTGGATGCATTGGAGAGGGTCCAGCGGAGGGCAACCAAAATGATTAGGGGGCTGGAGCGCATGACCTGAGGAGAAACTGAAGGATTTGGGTTTGTTTAGTCTTCAGAAGAGAAGAGTGAGTGGGGATTTGATAGCAGCTTTCAACTTCCTAAAGGGAGGTTCCAAAGAGGATGGAGAGAGGCTGTTCACAGTAGTGAGGGATGGCAGAACAAGGAGCATGGTCTCAAGTTACAGTGGGAAAGATCTAGGTTGGATATTAGGAAAAACTATTTCACTAGGAAGGTTGTGAAGCACTGGGATGGGTTACCTAGGGAGATGGTGGAATCTCCATTCCTAGAGGTTTTTAAGTCTCGGCTTGACAAAGCCCTGGCTGGGTTGATTTAGTTGGGATTGGTCCTGCCTTGGGCAGAGGGCTGGACTTGATGACCTCCTGAGATCTCTTCCAGCTCTATGGTTCTTCTTCGAGCAGTGTCCCGTGGGTGCTCCACTGTAGGTGTCGGCTTGTCCCGGCGCCGCAGATCAGAGATCTTTCTAGCCGTAGTCTGCCGGACCACGCATGCGCGAAGTGCGGCTGGTGGCTTTTCGTGGTTTATGTCTGGGAAAGTGTTCTAAGATGGAGTGCTTACAAACTATACTTTTAATATTTAGTTCAGAGACAGGAAGTTGTCTCTTTTTGATGCTTATACCTACATTTATCTTCCAGAGTGTAGTGAATACTCCTAATAATGTAGCTGTTTTAAATATCAACTTTCCAAGTCATTTTGGTTCACTTGAAATGGAACTTTAACAACACAGGGCCTAACCATGTCATCATTGAGTGCAGAAGTCCCAGGGAGATGATTAGAAGTTCATCCTAAATACTCAGGCTCATAACTCCATAACACTTCCCATTTAGACAGAGTAACCCGGCTTTTGGCCAAATTCACAGGATGTAATTTCATGCACAGTTTAAGACCAAGATATATAATATGTATTAATGAATGGAAATAAAGGCAAGATCATTTTAATAAACATTTATTTATTAAAAAATTGAAAATCTATTAGGAGCATACAATGGAAATTTCATAATAAAAAAGTCCACTTAATCACCAAAATGTGCCTTGAACAGTAAATGAATCATTCAATAGCAGCACAGCATTTTTATAGAAAAATGACATTTGTGCCATATCTAAAAGACATAACACGTGACACTGTTGTGATCAACTCCCCTGTGACCTCCACCTTTCGATTAGAACCCCCAGTTTGAAAAACACTGCTATATTAGTTAGGAAAGATTTTTCCTTTCACCATCAGGTGTGCAGAACATAACTGATCAGCTATTCAGATGTTTGGGGATTAGACAAATTGTCTTCCCTTGGCTCCTATGGAAAAAATTAAAATCTAAAAAAATCTATAATAATTTGAATAATAATAAATAATTTTAAAACTATAGTATTTAAATACAGTAAAAATCTTGCTGTATTACATACAATGTTTAATAAATAGGAGGAGCACAAATTCAGTATATCTCTGATAAAAATAAAGTATTTTCTTGCAGTCTCTGGCTCACAAAAATGCCTTTTTCTTGGCAGGGCATATCCAGAAGCTTTCTTCATGATTTTTTTGGCAGTGCACTGAAAAAAAAAATGAAATGAGTTGAGATCAGCACTTATGCACTCAGCCAATGTTATAAGATCTAGACTTGCTTAAAAGGAATATAGTTTTTGGCAAAAATGGCATTATCCCAGTATGTAGTGTTTTGAAAACCAAAAGGAGAACTCCAAAATAACTGATGACCCTCAATTATATATTGTTATAAACAATGAACATTTTGGATCCAGTCTTTCTCCCATTGAAGTCATTGGGTTCATTATTTGGTAAAGGTTGTTTCAGCCAGACATACAAATGAGAAATATTTGACATGAAACAGTAATAGCTGACTTCAGTGAGAACGTCTGGGGGAATGAGATACTTCTCAGGATGAGTTAGGGTACGTCTACACTAGCTCGTTAGTTCGAGCTAGGTAGGGTAATTAGGGCAAGCGGAGTTGCAAATGAAGCCTGGGATTTAAATATCCCGGGCTTCATTTGCATGTTGCCGGGCGCTGCCATTTTTAAATCCCCCTTAGTCCGAACTCCGTGCCTGCGGCTACACGCAGCATAGAGTAGGTAGTTCGATTAAAGATCCTAATTCGAACTACTGTTACTCCTCGTGTTCTCCCTCCTCCTTTTAATATCCTTTTAGGGTACGTCTAGACAGCAGAGCTATTTCAGGATACCGCAGGTATCCTGAAATAACTACCCCGTGTCTTTTAAACGTGCCCATTATTTAAAAATATTTTTCAAAATAACAGGTGCATTGTTCCAGCATCCCTGTAATCCTCGTTCCACAAGGGTTAAGGCATGTCTCGAAATAGCACCTTATTTCGAAATTTGGCTTTGTATAGACACAAAATTTCAAAATAAGCTATTTTGAAATACAATTGAAATAAGATATGTAATTCAGGTAGCACAAATTGTGTATCTTATTTCAAGTTTTGGCTGCTGTGTAGACGCACCCTTCCATACTTGAAAACCACTATCATGTCCCTCAGTCTTCTCTTTTCTAAACTAAACAAGCGGAATTCTTAAGACAACAACCTAGGATCCCATTCTGCAATGCACAGTAATTCATTAAGTTAGTAACTAAGGCAGAGGTGTGTTTTGTAGAACTGGATCCAACACCAGCTTCCTGCAATGGGCTCTGAATCGCAGAAAGTCACACTAATCAGATTTCTGGATATCTGAAAAATCAATAGAAAGCCCTGATTTGCATGTGGTGTTGGAAGACCCTTCCCTTTTTTCTATTGAGTTGTAAATGTAGATAACATTTGTCAGCGAGAGCAGCGGGGAACGGAGGGCGGGGGGCAGGGAGGGTGCTGGAGAGGGCGGGAAATGTCGCTTACGGATCTTCTGGCTTTGGGAGCGTGGCAGCCAATACCAAGTTGCATGCGGGAATACAGGGCAGCTCATCACAAGGCTAGAAATGTCTCATGCTGCCCTAGAGGCCCCCTCCTAACAGGCTTTCCCTATGGACCTGGGCTGATGCTTGAATCAATGTACAGGGCACCGGCAGCACCCAGATTGGAGCTGACTGCTACTGCGCGCAGGATAACCGAGCCCCCCTCCGCCGGTACCTGTTCAGGATCTTGGTGATGATCAGCTTGACCCAGGGCGCGGCGGGATCCAGACACACTTTCTTGCCGTGCTTCATGGTGGCTCTGGGGGGACAGAGAGGAGCGGGGTGAGCGCGGGCGGGGGGCGTAGGCGAGAAGCGGGGCGGGGACAGCGGGACGCGACACTTACATCACTTCGGGCACCCCGCAGTGGGGCCCCCCGAGGATCAGCTCCACGTGGGCGATGCGCTTGGGGTGGATCATCTCGGACACTGTCTGCACGCACTGGCAGCGCAGCTCGCTGGCCAGGGGCGCCCCTGGGAGAGGGAGAAAGACTCAGATCTCTGCAGGGGGCGTCTGGGGACACCCCTCCCCCGCCACCACTCGGATCCCATGCATCCCCCGGGCCTCCCGCATAGGGCCGGCTCTCAGACACCTGGGTCCCATCCATCCTCCCAAGCCGAGTGGGAGCGAGACTCCCCCCACGATTTCTAGGCAAACCCCTGCGCAGCGAGCCCCTTACCCCGGCACAGTGCGGCGAAGGCGGCCAGCAGCAGCAGCGGCAGCAGGAGGCTGCGGGGGACGAAGCTCCGGGGGAGGCTCATGGTGCGGGCTAGCGCTCTGGAATTTGGGCTCGGAGGTTAAGCTCAGCTCTGAGCCACCGCAGCCGCCGCCGCTTTTATGCGCACTCGGGATCGGCACCCCGTAGCCCGAGGGGAATTCCTGGGAACCCCATCCCGTGATGCCGGGCTCACTCACTGGGGGAGGGAAGTCAGGTAGTCCGGCCCGAGGGTGACATGGGCCGCAGCTGGGTCAGGTACCGCTTTGCTCACCGCGTCAGGCGGTGTGTGTGTGCGCGCCACCCTGCCCTCGGGCTGGCCCGCTTGTTCCGTCCTGGGGAACAAAGCACTACGGGCATGTTACAGGTACATTTACAAGCAGGTGTGAAGCCCAGGCCCCAAACTGGATCGTTAACGCCTGCTCATTAATCATCCATATGTCTGACTATGAATAATCCCTTCCTACAAAGCCATACAAATGGCCAGCCAGCAGGGCCCTGCTTAGGACTTATGGGGCCCTATCCGGTACTACTGAACTGGTGTCCCCATGCCCCAGGGCAACCTAGGGGTATTTTTTACAGCTGTGATTTTGTAGTCTTCAGCAACACCCTAAAGACGTATTTGTAAAACAAATTTTAAACTAAGGTCCTGTAGCCTAACACAGTAAATTCAGAACCTGACAGTCTATACCTGAGGCTGGCAAATGCCTGGTAAGTGACTTCCTTACCACCAACATGGCTCTTTCACAGGTTCTGCTACTAGCTCTGGCAGGGGTTTTCACTCTTAAATGAACTAGATCCTCTCCAGAGGAAGCAGAGCCACAGAACAGGGATAGGAAGAGAAAGGTGGGTGGATATTAAGACCCAATGGGGCCCCACATTTTCTGGTGCCCTCCATGCTGCATATTCTGTGTATGGGTAAGGATGGCCCTGCAATCTAGCAGCATTAAGCTATCAGCTAATTATTTCAGTTTACCATCACCATTAGATTACGTTCATAAATAGGATTGTCATGAAAGCAAAAGAGTATCCAGTTTATCAGCAGTCATGTATATCACTGATTGAAAGGAAATGAACTCAATAAGGTTTTATACTGGTCGAACAAACATAAAAATATTAAACATTAAGGATCCTGAAATGCGGCATGTTTAAACTGGCATCTTGCAAAGTGACATAAATTCCGTTATTTCTCGAACAACAATGTGCAAAGGAAATCACATTCGATGAAGAGAACAGAATGAACATAAAGCCTTTCCTACCATAGTTGTTCAAATACTTTTTTTTATTGAATCAAGCATCGAGAACAATTCACTGCCTTGTACTTGGCAGTGTGTGCAACCAAATACAGTCTCAGCTCAATGAAACGATTCCAGAGGGTATTACTCTGATCTTTGTCATGCAAACTCTTGATGACTCCAGTAGCACTCTCATCCTGCGTGTCACAATGTCTTAGCAATGTTGAAAATTGGCACATTGGGGCCAAAAGTTCAGGTTCTGTATCTTTCAGCTGAGCCTAGAGCACCTCCTCAAAGCATATTTCAATCTCCTCTTCACTTCATATTTGGTCAAGAGATACAAAGAACACAAATTTTGTGGCTAGTTCAGCATTACATTGACTGACTTGTTTTCATTCCAAACTTAGCTTGTGAGGTCAAATAACATAAAACCACTCAACCTCCAATTTCCTTCTTCCTCAAAGGAAGCCACTCGTGCCTTTGGGAAGGTTTTGCTTTTCAGTATGTTTGTATGCTTTAGCTAGGACTCACTCTTAGGATGACAGTAAGTAACTGTCTCCGGCCAGACTGTCAAAAGCCGGCCAAACACCCCCAACTGGTGGTTTATTCTGTAATTAGATTTTACCAATCAGTGACAAATGTGAACTCCCAAAATATTACAGCATAAGAACATAAGAATGGCCATACTGGGTCAGACCAAAGGTCCATCCATCCCAATATCCTGTCTACCAACAGTGGCCAATGCCAGGTGTCCCAGAGGGAGTGAACTGAACAGGTACTGATCAAGCGATCTCTCTTCTGACATCCATTTCTACCCTCTAACAAACAGAGGCTAGGGACACCATTCCTTACCCATTCTGGCTAATAGCCATTAATGGACTTTACCTCCATGAATTTGTCTAGTTCTCTTTTAAACCCTGTTATAGTCCTAGCCTTCACAACCTCCTCAGGCAAGAAGTTCCACAGATTGACTATGCGCTGTGTGAAGAAGAAATTTCTTTCGTTTTAAACCTGCTGCCCATTAATTTCATTTGGTGGCCCTTAGTTCTTATATTATGGGAACAAGTAAATAACTTTTCCTTATTCACTTTCTCCACACCATTCATGATTTTATAGACCTCTATCATAGCCTCCCCTTAGTCTCCTCTTTTCCAAGCTGAAAAGTCACAGTCTATTTAATCTCTTCTCATATGGGACCCATTCCAAACCCTTAATCATTTTAGTTGCCCTTCTCTGAACATTTTCCAATGCCAATATATCTTTTTTGAGATGAGGAGACCATATCTGATGCAGTATTCAAGATGTGGGTGTACCAAGGATTTATATAATGGCAATAAGATATTCTCCCTCTTATTCTCTATCCCTTTTTTAATGATCCCTAACATCATGTTTGCTTTTTTGACTGCCGCTGCACACTGCGTGGATGTCTTCAGAGAACTATCTTCAATGACTCCAAGATCTCTTTCCTGATTAGTTGTAGCTAAATTAGCTCCCCTCATATTGTATGTATAGTTGGGGTTATTTTTTCCAATATCTTATACAAAAAAGTCACAGAAGTCCCCTTAGGCCATGTCTGTACTTATCACGCTGGAAACCAATCTTCTGGTATTCGATTTAGTGGATCTAGTAAGGACCCACTAAATTGAATGCTGAGAGTGCCCCTGGTGAGTGCTGGTACTCCTCAATTTGCAAGGAGTAAGAGAAGCTGATGGGAGCATTGACCTCTGGCTGTGGAGATGGCACCATGCTTGGCTTAAGGTACATTGACTTCAGCTACATTATTTATGTAGCTAGAGTTGCATACCTAAAGCCAGCCTTCTGGGTCTACTGTGAACCTAGTCTTAGACACTGAGGCAAGCTGGACTATGTGATAAATGGTCACTTACATGAAAAATCACAAAATATCCAGATTACACCCAGTCCTAAGAAAGCAATCAATTCTCCAGGGCAAGTCACATCCTAGATCTCACACCAAAAACAATGCTGGTAGTCAACTCTGTAACAAGCTAAGTATAGGTTGATTAGCTAAGAAAAAGGAAAGAGAATTACTGAGTGGTTAAAGCAGATAAAAATAGATGTGTAAGTAAGTCAATCTGTAATTTCAAAACATGGCAGAGAGATAATTTGCCAGTTTCCCAAAAGTCTTTTAGGGCTATCACAAGTAACTCTAGGGATCTCTATCTTCTCATTCTGTCATTCTGCCCTATTAAAATCCAAACAGTCCAGAGATAAAGATTTTTTTCCCGTGTGTCCATATTTTTAGCTTCTCACAGAAACTAAACTGATAGAAACAGTCCTCACACAGATCCTTTATTCCTGGAAGAGGAGTGGAGGGAAGGAATGCACTTTACAAAGTCTTTGGTCACTAAACAAAGCTTCTTTCTCATTTGACAAGTTATTTCATTACAGGGATATATTCAATGAAGATGTTTGCTACTACGTTTTAGCAGGATGCAGATAATTAAAAACTATTAATGCAATATCCCATCAGTTTTTCATGATGCTGAAGCACTAAATACATTTTTATACTCTTTATCATCTACTTTGAATTATAGCGTGCTGGTCTGGCTATCTGCTGTCAGTTTTTAGCTGATTCCTGTGGCCTTGGGACAGAGTTTCACCTGCATTAGGTCATCAACATAATATTTCAGAAATTTGGTTCCTCCTCAAAATCATCCAATGGAGACTGTGACAAATTCTTGCATGGAAGTCAGCATATTAACAGCAATAATAAGACTCAGATTTGGCTTTTAAAGCTTTACACTAGTTTTGTCAAACATTTTTAGTATCACATTCTATAAGTTACTCTTGAGTGCAATTTCTGGGGAGCACAAACTTTTGTACAATGCTCATGCTTCCTGTTGAGTTTCACTGTTTCCATCAGCATTGTCTTTTGTTTCTTTCAAACAATGTTGAATGTTCCTCCTGGTTCACTACAATTGTTTTACATGATTCAGCACGGTGTGACCATCCTATAGCTCAAGGTTTCTAGGACAAGAAGAGTTCCTTGTTTGGTCTTGCTAAGATTTTTGCACTAACACTTCCATCACCTGGGTGATTCTGCAAGAAAACCATATAGTCACTGAACAAAACTGAAAAAGTTTATGGCATCCATGTAAGAATCAATGCTTTACCTTCCAGCTAAGCTCAGAGATGAGCTGTGCATGGCACACATGGAGGTAGTGGGTTTAGTTGTTTGATCTGAGCTTCAAGATTTTCCAAACATGTTACTTGCGTTATCGAAT
The DNA here is from genome assembly GCF_052426305.1 of Pelodiscus sinensis. Classification (NCBI taxonomy): domain Eukaryota; kingdom Metazoa; phylum Chordata; order Testudines; family Trionychidae; genus Pelodiscus; species Pelodiscus sinensis. The sequence goes on along the minus strand of NC_143055.1, from coordinate 130,494,982 downwards.
GACTGACCTCTGCAGTTTTCCATACCAGTGTTCTGCATTGCATAAAGCAGGGGTGGGGAATTTTTTGGGGTTGGGGGCCGCTGATCCTCAAAAAAATCAGTCAGGGCCCACACTCCAGAACTTAGGGGGGCCCAGGCTAGTGGATTTTGTGAGACCCACCAGGCTAACAAAAATGAGGGGTTTAGTGTGTGGGAGAGGGCTGCCAAGAAGTGAGCTGGCAGTGAGGGGTCTAAGCCAGATGGGGATGCAGGAGCAAAGTGGGGGTGCAGGGTCTGGGCAGGAGGTAGGGTGCAGAAGCAGGCTGTGGGTTGAGGGTCTGGTAAGGAGGTAGGGTGCAGGAGTAGGCTGGGGGTTGGAGCGGGCTGGGTGATGCTGGTGTGGAGTACCCAATGGTGTGGAACTCTGAGCCTTGGGGGGCCAGATATAGGCAAGCTGGGAGCCTGATTCAACCCCTGGGCCTCAGATTCCCCACCTCTGCCATGAAGACTTCATGGTGGAAGTGCCACCTGCCTGTATAAACTTTCAATTGGTAGAAACCCAATGAGACACTCATGGATGGCACCAAGTAAGCAGCATAGTCAAATGACAGCAAACTGATCAACAAACTGATATCAGAAGTTAAGCCAACTACCAAAGAGTAGTACTTCACCTATTTGACTTCAATTGCAATGAATTCTAAACTCTTATACCCATTCTCTCAAAAGATTCGTCACAGATTAGTTCTGACAAGTAGGATGGATAACCTTTCCCTTTGTTTCCATAGCATTTAGTATCAAATTCAGTAATGGCTTCAAGAATATCTAGGTAATTTCCATTCTGAGAAAAGCTGATCACTTCCTTCCTCCCTCCTTCCCTCCCTTCCTCCCTTCCTCCCTTCTTTTAAATGCTAAACTGTTCAGCAAGAAGCTTAACAACTGTCACAATGTTCCTTAATACTTTCTTCCAACCCTGTTCAGTTGATGCAATTCTTGCCCTGTGTACTAGCCATACTACCATTACACTGCAATGTTCAACACTATTTTCATAAGAACAAATCTTCTCTGGTATCGTTTTGTCCTGTTAATAAGGCTGGGAGCTATGGAGGTGTTAAGATTACTAGGCAATGAGAAGAGTTTTCACATACAACAGAATATCCCTCTTGTGGATTTAGAATTCATCAACACTCTCCATTTGGTAGTTTTTGTTCAAGAAGAGAGGAGAGAGACTGTTTCTGATTGATACTGCAGCTTAGAGGCTGTAAGGTTTGTCATTAGAACTCTAAAAATAGCATACTTTTCTCAATACACTTAATATGAAACTCCCCCTCAAAGAAGGCTATTTGGTCACGACAGTGGGATTCTCTCCTCTTTATCCCTGCTATTCTTTCTACCTTCTCTTTGGTTAAGTGGAAGGAAAAGTGGGTCATCTCTTTTATGATCACTTTTGTTCTGGATGTCAGGAAAGCTTGTCTGGTCTTCTGGTCTCTCCCAAGGGAACAAGTTCATATTCATATTTTCACCTTTATGATTGTTTTCCCAGCAAGATGATCCAGCATCTTTGGCAGGAGATTCTGAAGCAATACCAGCAAAGAAAGTGGTAATACATATGGGCAACTTGTTTACAATTTTCTCTCTTTCTAATGCATCTCTTCTTTTTGATGCTTTGCTTGGAAATTATTGATCACATATTTCATTGGAGTGGGGTGAAAACAAACTGCTGTGCTGTCCTTAGCAGCCAGTGATCAGCTGCTAGCATCACCAGTTTGCAACCTCATCCCCAGCAACTGAAAATCTGAAAGATATTAAACTTCAACTATGAAAGCTTCAGAAGCTGTGCCTAAATCACTGTCAGCAGGGGCATGAATGATAGTTCTTCTTCGAGTGGCCCCGTGGGTGCTCCACTCTAGGTGTCGGGTCCCGTCCCGGCGCCGCGGCTCGGAGACTTTTCATAGCCGTGTCCCGCCGGCTCGCGCATGCGTGGTTCAGCAGGGTAGCGTTCGCGCCTTTGATCAGCCGCGCACGAGCCGGCAACCGTCAGTTCCTCTCAGCCGCCTCAGGTCATGGTCGGAGCTCCCTGATTTCTCTTCACTGATGGTTTCTTTAGATAGTTCTCCACTGTAAATAGTTAGAGTCAGTTAAAGTTAGTGTTAGTCGTGTTCCTTTTCTTGTTCTCTCTGTAAAAAAAAAAAGAAGAAGAAACTTCTCTCTCAAGACTTTGGCGAAAGCCGCCTCACAGTGCTGGTGAAATTGACTACCCGGGGGATTACACAGGCATCCCTTACTTTTGGTGGCAATGCCTGGCTCAACTGGGTTCAAAAAATGTTTAAAGTGCCGTGAAGCCATGGCAACGGCTGACGGCCATGACACTTGTATCAGGTGCCTGGGGGAAACTCATGTCCCTGACAAGTGCACTCATTGTAGAAAATTAACTTCAAGAGCCGAAGGGAGCGGGAGATGAAAGTCAGGATGTTAATGTTTGACAAGGCTCTGCAGCTTGATCCGATCCCTTCTGCAGCCACAAAAGCCTCGGGGCATAAGAGGAGAGCCGCTTCTCCGGGGTCGGCTCTCTCCAAGTCAACAAAGCCATCCCCGACGCATTCTCTCCCTATGGCAGCCACAGCGTCGGCAGGAGCTTCCAAGGAGACCCCCCGGAGATCTGGTAACCCTGCTGGGGCTGATAGGGGAGAACCCCCGCTGCCCAGAGGGAGATCGGCTTCAGCGCCGACATCGGGAGCGGCAGCGCAGCTGGCCGACAGGTCTGCACCGGCTTCAGCAGCGCGCTCCCTGAAACTGACAAACACGCCGGGACGGCAACTGACCAGCCTCTCCGCACCGGCTTCAGCAGCGCCTGATGCATCGGTGCCTATCCTGCCTGCCCCAGCGTCGGCACTGCCCCTTCCAGCACCGCCTGAGCCAGAACCGGCTGATGCTTCAGGGCCGGCACCGTTGTTAACCACGGCACCGAACGTACCACAACAGCTGACTTTTCCAGCTCCGCTTCACTTTCATTTGGTGCCTGGCTCCCCCATGCGTCTGGGGATGGATGGGGCTTCTACACCTAGAAAGTCACTATCCAAGACTCATTATAGGGACAGATCCCTTTCTCCAGCTGTTTCATCGGGAATTCATGATCGCTATCGTATTTACGTATCTCCTTCACGAATTGGGCGCAGCCACCATGGCTACAGGGATGCAGTGTACTTAGACACACATCGGTCCCGTTCACGATCCCGTTCACCCTCCCGTTTTTCGAGGTACGGGTCTGTTAGACGTTCTCCATACCGCGTCTACTATATCCATCATGATAGTGCACGTTCCTCTCGGCACTCCTCCCCGTCGCGCTCCGAGCGCTATTATGACCGCTATCATAGATCATATTACGATCGTCCCCAATGTGACTATACTCCATCATCACGCAGAGGATCTTCCTGCGTCCGCCAATCACCAACAGCGAAATACTTACCTCACCAATCACAGCCATTACATTCGCCTTCTCCAGCTAAGAGTCCAACAATCCAGCTGGACCAATCTGAACACGAAGAGGGACAGTTGTCTGAAACAGAGGACCCTAAGCCGGGGACTCCTCCAGCAGACTGTTCCTCGTCTTCCCCGGATGAGGCGATATGCCCGATTGACATCTCTCCGCTGGATGATCTGAAACACTTTCAGGATCTCTTCAAACGAGTGGCGGGCACGCAAGAAATACAGCTGGAGGATGTTCCAGTTAAGAAACACTGCCTCTTGAAAAACCTTCGTCCACAACAACGTGCAAAGATCGCATTACCAATCGATGATGCAATAATGGAAGTGGCGGATGAGATATGGCAAACCCCAACATCGGTTACCCCTACGAGTAAGAAGGCTGACAAGAAGTATTTTGTTCCAGCGAAAGGCTTGGACTTTTTATTCAATCATCCCCAACCTAATTCGTTGGTAGTAGACGCGGCTCAACATAGGAATAAGGCGCCACAATACAGAAATACCCTTCCAGACAGGGAGAATAAAAAATTAGATATTTTTGGCAGGAAAGTCTACTCCTCAGCCACGCTGTTGTTACGAATTGCAAACTACTCAGCCCATCTATCGAATCATAATTTCGATAATTACTTGAAGTTAACAGAGCTGTTACACCATCTGCCAGACAGCAAAAAGCCACTCCTGAAAGCAATAGTTCAAGAAGGATACGCATCATGTAGTACTGCACTACAGATTGCCATGGATGTGGCTGACACAGCAGCTCGAGCCGCTGCTACAGGTATAGCCATGAGGCGATCATCTTGGCTTTCATCAGCAGGGGCTCCAAAGGAGTTGCAAAATAAGGTCGAGGATCTGCCGTTTGACAAACTAAAATTCTTTGCGGCAAATACTGAGGAGGTTCTCCATTCGGGGAAAGATTCCCGTACAACTCTACGTACGCTTGGGATGTACACTTCCTCCTTCAAACGCAGATGTTATTTCCCTTATCAACGGAGATATGATTTCAATTTTGCTAGACAGCAGACACGTCCCTTCGACAACCAGCGCCCTAAACAGTGCCCTTAACGCAAGCGGCCACAGCAGAATCGTACAGCTAATCAGTCATCGACTAAGCAGCAAATTTGACTTCATTGTCGAGGACGCAAGCCA